>NW_026893963.1:0-252549 GCF_032452875.1 Bos javanicus
TGTTTATTGCCTCCAGAGGCACATGATCAGTGTATGATAGCAAACATGATCAGCGCATGATCAGTCACATGATCAGCGACATTAAGTCACGTGATCACTACATGATAGTCATGTGATCAGTCCATGCTCAGTCACGGTATTAGTGCATGATCAGCCACGTGATCAGTGCATGATCTGTCACAAGATTAGTGTATGATCATCCACGTGATCAGTGCACGGGCAGTCATGTGATCAGTGCATGATATAGACGTAAACAGTGCATGATCAGTCTCGTGATCAGTGCATGATAGCCACGTGATCAGTGCATGATCAGTCACCTGATGGGTGTATGATCATTCACGTGACCTGTACATGGCAGCTACATGATCATTGCATGATCAGCCACGTGAGTAGTTCATGATAGCCACGTGATCACTGCATGATCAGTCACGTGATCAGTGCATGATCAGTCATGTGACCAGTACATGGTAGCTTCGTGATCATGGCATGATCAGCAACGTGAGCAGTGCATGATAGCCACGTGATCAGTGCATGATCAGCCACGTGATCAGTGCATGACCAGGCACGTGATCAGTGTATGTCCAGCCAAGTGATCAGTGCATGATAGCCACGTGATCAGTGCATGATCAGTCACGTGATCAGTGCATGATCAGTTATGTGATCAGTGTATGATCAGCCACGTGATCAGTGCATGATCAGCCACATGATCAGTGCATGATCAATTACGTGCTCAGTGAATGATCAGTTACGTGACAAGTAAATGGTAGCTACGTGATCATTGCCTGATCAGCCACGTGATCAGTGCATGATAGCCACGTGATCAGTGCATGATAGCCACGTGATCAGTGCATGATCAGTCATGTGATACGTGTGTGATCCGCCACATGATCAGTGCATGATATCCACGTGATCAGTGCATGACAGCCACGTGATCAGTGCATGAGAGCCACGGGATCAGTGCATGATCAGTCACGTGATACATGTGTGATCAGCCACGTGATCAGTGCATGATGAGCCACGTGATCAGTGCAGGATCAATTACGTGATCAGTGCATGATCAGTCACGTGACCAGTACATGGTTGCTACGTGATCGCTGCATGATCAGCCACGTGAGCAGAGCATGATAGCCACGTGGTCAGTGCATGATCAGTCACGTGATCAGTACATGATCAGTCACGTGAACAGTGCATGATCATACGTGATCTTTGCATGATCAGTCACGTTACCAGTATATGGTTGCTACGTGATCATTCCATGACGAGCCACGTGAGCAGTGCATGATAGCCACGTGATCAGTGCATGAGTTACGTGAGCAGAGTATGATCAGCCACGTGATCAGTGCATGAGTGCCACGTGATCAGTGCATGATATGTCACGTGACAGGTGTGTGATCAGCCACGTGAACAGTGCATGTTCAGCCACGTGATCAGTGCATGATAGCCACGTGACCAGTGCATGATCAGTTACGTGAGCAGTGTACGATCAGCCACGTGATCAGTGCATGAGTGCCACGTGATCAGTGCATGATTTGTCACGTGACAGGTGTGTGATCAGCCACGTGAACAGTGCATGTTCAGCCACGTGATCAGTGCATGATAGCCACGTGATCAGTGCATGATCAGTTACGTGAGCAGTGTACGATCAGCCACGTGATCAGTGCATGAGTGCCACGTGATCAGTGCATGATATGTCACGTGACAGGTGTGTGATCAGCCACGTGAACAGTGCATGTTCAGCCACGTGATCAGTGCATGATCAGTTACGTGAGCAGAGTATGATCAGCCACGTGATCAGTGCATGAGTGCCACGTGATCTGTGCATGATATGTCACGTGACAGGTGTGTGATCAGCCACGTGAACAGTGCATGTTCAGCCACGTGATCAGTGCAAATTGCCACGTGATAAGTGCATGATCAGTTACGTGAGCAGTGTATGATCAGCCACGTGATCAGTGCATGATCAGTTACGTGAGCAGTGTATGATCAGCCACGTGATCAGTGCATGGTCAGACACGTGAACAGTGTATGATCAGCCACGTGATCAGTGCATGATATCCAAGTGATCAGTGCATGATCATCACGTGATCAGTGTATGATCAGCCACGTGAACAGTGCATGCTCAGTCACGTGATCTGGGCCTGCTGAGCTGCGTGATTACTGTCTGCTCATCTGCTTGACAATTGCCAGCTGAGCTGCACGATTCCTGCCTGTCATGTGCTTGACAATTGCCAGCTGTGCTGCGTAATTCCTGCCTGCTCAGCTGCTTGATTATTGCCAGCTGAGCAGCATGATTCCTCACAGCTGAGTTCCATGATTATTGCCTGCTGACTGTTTGATTCGTGCCTACTCAGCTCTTTGTTTATTGCCTCCAGAGGCACATGATCAGTGTATGATAGCAAACATGATCAGCGCATGATCAGTCACATGATCAGCGACATTAAGTCACGTGATCACTACATGATAGTCATGTGATCAGTCCATGCTCAGTCACGGTATTAGTGCATGATCAGCCACGTGATCAGTGCATGATCTGTCATAAGATTAGTGTATGATCATCCACGTGATCAGTGCACGGGCAGTCATGTGATCAGTGCATGATATAGACGTAAACAGTGCATGATCAGTCTCGTGATCAGTGCATGATAGCCACGTGATCAGTGCATGATCAGTCACCTGATGGGTGTATGATCATTCACGTGACCTGTACATGGCAGCTACATGATCATTGCATGATCAGCCACGTGAGTAGTTCATGATAGCCACGTGATCACTGCATGATCAGTCACGTGATCAGTGCATGATCAGTCATGTGACCAGTACATGGTAGCTGCGTGATCATGGCATGATCAGCAACGTGAGCAGTGCATGATAGCCACGTGATCAGTGCATGATCAGACACGTGATCAGTGCATGATCAGTCACGTGATCAGTGCATTATCAGCCACGTGATCAGTGCATGACCAGGCACGTGATCAGTGTATGTCCAGCCAAGTGATCAGTGCATGATAGCCACGTGATCAGAGCATGATCAGTCACGTAATCAGTGCATGATCAGTTATGTGATCAGTGTATGATCAGCCACGTGATCAGTGCATGATCAGCCACATGATCAGTGCATGATCAATTACGTGATCAGTGCATGATCAGTCACGTGACCAGTACATGGTAGCTACGTGATCATTGCCTGATCAGCCACATGATCAGTGCATGATAGCCAGGTGATCAGTGCATGATAGCCACGTGATCCGTGCATGATCAGTCATGTGATACGTCTGTAATCAACCACGTGATCAATGCATGATATCCACGTGATCAGTGCATGACAGCCACGTGATCAGTGCATGAGAGCCACGGGATCAGTGCATGATCAGTCACGTGATACATGTGTGATCAGCCACGTGATCAGTGCATGATCCACGTGATCAGTGCAGGATCAATTCGTGATCAGTGCATGATCAGTCACGTCACCAGTACATGGTTGCTACGTGATCGTTGCATGATCAGCCACGTGAGCAGAGCATGATAGCCACATGGTCAGTGCATGATCAGTCACGTGATCAGTACATGATCAGTCACGTGAACAGTGCATGATCATTTACGTGATCTTGGCATGATCAGTCACGTTACCAGTATATGGTTGCTACATGATCATTCCATGACGAGCCACGTGAGCAGTGCATGATAGCCACGTGATGTATGCATGAGTTACGTGAGCAGAGTATGATCAGCCACGTGATCAGTGCATGAGTGCCACGTGATCAGTGCATGATATGTCACGTGACAGGTGTGTGATCAGCCACGTGAACAGTGCATGTTCAGCCACGTGATCAGTGCATGATAGCCACGTGATCAGTGCATGATCAGTTACGTGAGCAGTGTATGATCAGCCACGTGATCAGTGCATGGTCAGACACGTGAACAGTGTATGATCAGCCACGTGATCAATGCATGATAGCCACATGATCAGTGCATGATAGCCACGTGATCAGTGCATGATCAGTCATGTGATACGTGTGTGATCAGCCACGTGATCAGTGCATGATCTGTCACAAGATTAGTGTATGATCATCCACGTGATCAGTGCACGGGCAGTCATGTGATCAGTGCATGATATAGACGTGAACAGTGCATGATCAGTCTCGTGATCAGTGCATGATAGCCACGTGATCAGTGCATGATCAGTCACCTGATGGGTGTATGATCATTCACGTGACCTGTACATGGTAGCTACATGATCATTGCATGATCAGCCACGTGAGAGTGCATGATAGCCACGTGATCACTGCATGATCAGTCACGTGATCAGTGCATGATCAGTCATGTGACCAGTACATGGTAGGTGTGTGATCATGGCATGATCAGCCACGTGAGCAGTGCATGATAGCCATGTGATCAGTGCATGATTAGACACGAGATCAGTGCATGATCAGTCACGTGATCAGTGCATGATCAGCCACGTGATCAGTGCATGACCAGGCACGTGATCAGTGTATGTCCAGCCAAGTGATCAGTGCATGATAGCCACGTGATCAGTGCATGATCAGTCACGTGATCAGTGCATGATCAGCCACGTGATCAGTGCATGACCAGGCACGTGATCAGTGTATGTCCAGCCAAGTGATCAGTGCATGATAGCCACGTGATCAGTGCATGATCAGTCACGTGATCAGTGCATGATCAGTTATGTGATCAGTGTATGATCAGCCACATGATCAGTGCATGATCAATTACGTGATAAGTGCATGATCAGTCACGTGACCAGTACATGGTAGCTACGTGATCATTGCCTGATCAGCCACATGATCAGTGCATGATAGCCACGTGATCAGTGCATGATAGCCACGTGATCAGTGCATGATCAGTCATGTGATACGTGTGTGATCAGCCACGTGATCAGTGCATGATATCCACGTGATCAGTGCATGACAGCCACGTGATCAGTGCATGAGAGCCACCGGATCAGTGCATGATCAGTCACGTGATACATGTGTGATCAGCCACGTGATCAGTGCATGATGAGCCACGTGATCAGTGCAGGATCAGTTACGTGATCAGTGCATGATCAGTCACGTGATCAGTACATGATCAGTCACGTGAACAGTGCATGATCATTTCGTGATCTTTGCATGATCAGTCACGTTACCAGTATATGGTTGCTACGTGATCATTCCATGACGAGCCACGTGAGCAGTGCATGATAGCCACGTGATGTGTGCATGAGTTACGTGTGCAGAGTATGATCAGCCACGTGATCAGTGCATGAGTGCCACGAGATCAGTGCATGATATGTCACGTGACAGGTGTGTGATCAGCCACGTGAACAGTGCATTTCAGCCACGTGATCAGTGCATGATAGCCACGTGATCAGTGCATGATCAGTTACGTGAGCAGTGTACGATCAGCCACGTGATCAGTGCATGAGTGGCACGTGAACAGTGCATGATATGTCACGTGACAGGTGTGTGATCCGCCACGTGAACAGTGCATGTTCAGCCACGTGATCAGTGCATGATCAGTTACGTGAGCAGAGTATGATCAGCCACGTGATGTGTGCATGAGTGCCACGTGATCAGTGCATGATATGTCACGTGACAGGTGTGTGATCAGCCACGTGAACAGTGCATGTTCAGCCACGTGATCAGTGCATGATAGCCACGTGATCAGTGCATGATCAATTACGTGAGCAGTGTATGATCAGCCACGTGATCAGTGCATGGTCAGACACGTGAACAGTGTATGATCAGCCACGTGAACAGTGTATGCTCAGTCACGTGATCTGGGCCTGCTGAGCTGGGTGATTACTGTCTGCTCATCTGCTTGACAATTGCCAGCTGAGCTGCACGATTCCTGCCTGTCATCTGCTTGACAATTGCCAGCTGTGCTGCGTAATTCCTGCCTGCTCAGCTGCTTGATTATTGCCAGCTGAGCAGCATGATTCCTCACAGCTGAGTTCCAGGATTATTGCCTGCTGACTGTTTGATTCGTGCCTACTCAGCTCTTTGTTTATTGCCTCCAGAGGCACATGATCAGTGTATGATAGCAAACATGTTCAGCGCATGATCAGTCACATGATCAGCGCCATTAAGTCACGTGATCACTACATGATGGTCTTGTGATCAGTCCATGCTGAGTCACGGTATCAGTGCATGATCAGCCACGTGATCAGTGCGTGATCTCTCACAAGATTAGTGTATGATCATCCACGTGATCAGTGCACGGGCAGTCATGTGATCAGTGCATGATATAGACGTGAACAGTGCTTGATCAGTCTCGTGATCAGTGCATGATAGCCACGTGATCAGTGCATAATCAGTCACCTGATGGGTGTATGATCATTCATGTGACCTGTACATGGTAGCTACATGATCATTGCATGATCAGCCACGTGATTAGTTCATGATAGCCACGTGATCACTGCATGATCAGTCACGTGATCAGTGCATGATCAGTCATGTGACCAGTACATGGTAGCTGCGTGATCATGGCATGATCAGCCACGTGAGCAGTGCATGATAGCCACGTGATCAGTGCATGATCAGACACGAGATCAGTGCATGATCAGTCACGTGATCAGTGCATGATCAGACACGAGATCAGTGCATGATCAGTCACGTGATCAGTGCATGATCAGCCACGTGATCAGTGCATGAGAGCCACGGGATCAGTGCATGATCAGTCACGTGATACATGTGTGATCAGCCACGTGATCAGTGCAGGATCAATTACGTGATCAGTGCATGATCAGTCACGTGACCAGTACATGGTTGCTACGTGATCGTTGCATGATCAGCCACGTGAGCAGAGCATGATAGCCACGTGATCAGTGCATTTTCAGTCACGTGATCAGTACATGATCAGTCACGTGAACAGTTCATGATCATTTACGTGATCTTTGCATGATCAGTCACGTTACCAGCATATGGTTGCTACGTGATCATTCCATGACGAGCCACGTGAGCAGTGCATGATAGCCACGTGATGTGTGCATGAGTTACGTGAGCAGAGTATGATCAGTCACGTGATCAGTGCATGGTCAGACATGTGAACAGTGTATGATCGGCCACGTGATCAGTGCATGATATCCAAGTGATCAGTGCATGATCATCACGTGATCAGTGTATTATCAGCCACGTGAACAGTGCATGTTCAGTCACGTGATCTGGGCCTGCTGAGCTGCGTGATTACTGTCTGCTCATCTGCTTGACAATTGCCAGCTGAGCTGCACGATTCCTGCCTGTCATCTGCTTGACAATTGCCAGCTGTGCTGCGTAATTCCTGCCTGCTCAGCTGCTTGATTATTGCCAGCTGAGCAGCATGATTCCTCACACATGTGTTCCATGATTATTGCCTGCTGACTGTTTGATTCGTGCCTACTCAGCTCTTTGTTTATTGCCTCCAGAGCCACATGATCACTGTATGATAGCAAACATGATCAGCGCATGATCAGTCACATGATCAGCGCCATTAAGTCACGTGATCACTACATGATAGTCATGTGATCAGTCCATGCTCAGTCACGGTATCAGTGAATGATCAGCCACGTGATCAGTGCATGATGTGTCACAAGATTAGTGTATGATCATCCACATGATCAGTGCACGGTCAGTCATGTGATCAGTGCATGATATAGACGTGAACAGTGCATGATCAGACTCGTGATCAGTGCATGATAGCCACGTGATCAGTGCATGATCAGTCACATGATGGGTGTATGATCATTCACGTGACCTGTACATGGTAGCTATATGATCATTGCATGATCAGCCACGTGAGTAGTTCATGATAGCCACGTGATCACTGCATGATCAGTCACGTGATCAGTGCATGATCAGTCATGTGACCAGTACATGGTAGCTGCGTGACCATCTCATGATCAGCCACGTGAGCAGTGCATGATAGCCACGTGATCAGTGCATGATCAGACACGAGATCAGTGCATGATCAGTCACGTGATCAGTGCATGATCAGCCACGTGATCAGTGCATGACCAGGCACGTGATCAGTGTATGTCCAGCCAAGTGATCAGTGCATGATAGCCACGTGATCAGTGCATGATCAGTCACGTGATCAGTGCATGATCAGTTATGTGATCAGTGTATGATCAGCCACGTGATCAGTGCATGATAAGCCACATGATCAGTGCATGATCAATTACGTGCTCAGTGCATGATCAGTTACGTGACCAGAACATGGTACTATGTGATCATTGCCTGATAAGCCACGTGATCAGTGCATGATAGCCACGTGATCAGTGCATGATAGCCACGTGATCAGTGCATGATTAGTCATGTGATACGTGTGTGATCAGCCACATGATCAGTGCATGATATCCACGTGATCAGTGCATGATAGCCACGAGATCAGTGCATGAGAGCCACGGGATCAGTGCATGATCAGTCACGTGATACATGTGTGATCAGCCACGTGATCAGTGCATGATGAGCCACGTGATCAGTGCAGGATCAATTACGTGATCAGTGCATGATCAGTCACGTGACCAGTACATGGTTGCTACGTGATCGTTGCATGATCAGCCACGTGAGCAGAGCATGATAGCCACGTGGTCAGTGCATGATCAGTCACGTGATCAGTACATGATCAGTCACGTGAACAGTGCATGATCATTTACGTGATCTTTGCATGATCAGTCACGTTACCAGTATATGGTTGCTACGTGATCATTCCATGACGAGCCACGTGAGCAGTGCAATATAGCCACGTGATGTGTGCATGAGTTACGTGAGCAGAGTATGATCAGCCACGTGATCAGTGCATGAGTGCCACGTGATCAGTGCATGATATGTCACGTGACAGGTGTGTGATCAGCCACGTGAACAGTGCATGTTCAGCCACGTGATCAGTGCATGATAGCCACGTGATCAGTGCATGATCAGTTACGTGAGCAGTGTATGATCAGCCACGTGATCAGTGCATGGTCAGACACGTGAACAGTGTATGATCAGCCACGTGATCAGTGCATGATATCCAAGTGATCAGTGCATGATCATCACGTGATCAGTGTATGATCAGCCACGTGAACAGTGCATGCTCAGTCACGTGATCTGGGCCTGCTGAGCTGCGTGATTACTGTCTGCTCATCTGCTTGACAATTGCCAGCTGATCTGCACGATTCCTGCCTGTCATCTGCTTGACAATTGCCAGCTGTGCTGCGTAATTCCTGCCTGCTCAGCTGCTTGATTATTGCCAGCTGAGCAGCAGGATTCCACACACCTGTGTTCCATGATTATTGCCTGCTGACTGTTTGATTCGTGCCTACTCAGCTCTTTGTTTATTGCCTCCAGAGGCACATGATCAGTGTATGATAGCAAACATGATCAGCGCATGATCAGTCACATGATCAGCGCCATTAAGTCACGTGATCACTACATGATAGTCATGTGATCAGTCCATGCTCAGTCACGGTATCAGTGCATGATCAGCCACGTGATCAGTGCATGATCTGTCACAAGATTAGTGTATGATCATCCACGTGATCAGTGCACGGGCAGTCATGTGATCAGTGCATGATATAGACGTGAACAGTGCATGATCAGTCTCGTGATCAGTGCATGATAGCCACGTGATCAGTGCATGATCAGTCACCTGATGGGTGTATGATCATTCACGTGACCTGTACATGGTAGCTACATGATCATTGCATGATCAGCCACGTGAGTAGTTCATGATAGCTACGTGATCACTGCATGATCAGTCACGTGATCAGTGCATGATCAGTCATGTGACCAGTACATGGTAGCTGCGTGATCATGGCCTGATCAGCCACGTGAGCAGTGCATGATAGCCACGTGATCAGTGCATGATCAGACACGAGATCAGTGCATGCTCAGTCAAGAGATCAGTGCACGATCAGTTATGTGATCAGTGTATGATCAGCCACGTGATAAGTGCATGATCAGCCACATGATCAGTGCATGATCAATTACGTGCTCAGTGCATGATCAGTTATGTGACCAGTACATGGTAGCTTCGTGATCATTGCCTAATAAGCCACGTGATCAGTGCATGATAGCCACGTGATCAGTGCATGATAGCCACGTGATCAGTGCATGATCAGTCATGTGATACGTGTGTGATCAGCCACATGATCAGTGCATGATATCCACGTGATCAGTGCATGACAGCCACGTGATCAGTGCATGAGAGCCACGGGATCAGTGCATGATCAGTCACGTGATACATGTGTGATCAGCCACGTGATCAGTGCATGATGAGCCACGTGATCAGTGCAGGATCAATTACGTGATCAGTGCATGATCAGTCACGTGACCAGTACATGGTTGCTACGTGATCGTTGCATGATCAGCCACGTGAGCAGAGCATGATAGCCACGTGGTCAGTGCATGATCAGTCACGTGATCAGTACATGATCAGTCACGTGAACAGTGCATGATCATTTACGTGATCTTTGCATGATCAGTCACGTTACGAGTATATGGTTGCTACGTGATCATTCCATGACGAGCCACGTGAGCACTGCATGATAGCCACGTGATGTGTGCATGAGTTACGTGAGCAGAGTATGATCAGCCACGTGATCAGTGCATGAGTGCCACGTGATCAGTGCATGATATGTCACGTGACAGGTGTGTGATCAGCCACGTGAACAGTGCATGTTCAGCCACGTGATCAGTGCATGATAGCCACGTGATCAGTGCATGATCAGTTACGTGAGCAGTGTATGATCAGCCACGTGATCAGTGCATGGTCAGACACGTGAACAGTGTATGATCAGCCACGTGATCAGTGCATGATATCCAAGTGATCAGTGCATGATCATCACGTGATCAGAGTATGATCAGCCACGTGAACAGTGCATGCTCAGTCACTTGATCTGGGCCTGCTTAGCTGCGTGATTACTGTCTGCTCATCTGCTTGACAATTGCCAGCTGAGCTGCACGATTCCTGCCTGTCATCTGCTTGACAATTGCCAGCTGTGCTGCATAATTCCTGCCTGTTCAGCTGCTTGATTATTGCCAGCTGAGCAGCATGATTCCTCACACCTGAGTTCCATGATTATTGCCTGCTGACTGTTTGATTCGTGCCTACTCAGCTCTTTGTTTATTGCCTCCAGAGGCACATGATCAGTGTATGGTAGCAAACATGATCAGCACATGATCAGTCACATGATTAGCGCCATTAAGTCACGTGATCACTACATGATAGTCATGTGATCAGTCCATGCTCAGTCACGGTATCAGTGCATGATCAGCCACGTGATCAGTGCATGATCTGTCACAAGATTAGTGTATGATCATGCACGTGATCAGAGCACGGGCAGTCATGTGATCAGTGCATGATATAGACGTGAACAGTGCATGATCAGTCTCGTGATCAGTGCATGATAGCCACGTGATCAGTGCATGAGAAGTCACCTGATGGGTGTATGATCATTCACGTGACCTGTACATGGTAGCTACATGATCATTGCATGATCAGCCACGTGAGTAGTTCATGATAGCCACGTGATCACTGCATGATCAGTCACGTGATCAGTGCATGATCAGTCATGTGACCAGTACATGGTAGCTGCGTGATCATGGCATGATCAGCCACGTGAGCAGTGCATGATAGCCACGTGATCAGTGCATGATCAGACACGAGATCAGTGCATGATCAGTCACGTGATCAGTGCATGATCAGCCACGTGATCAGTGCATGACCAGGCACGTGATCAGTGCATGATCAGTCACGTGATCAGTGTATGATCAGCCACGTGATCAGTGCATGATCAACCACATGATCAGTGCATGATCAATTACGTGCTCAGTGCATGATCAGTTACGTGACCAGTACATGGTAGCTACGTGATCATTGCCTGATAAGCCAAGTGATCAGTGCATGATAGCCACGTGATCAGTGCATGATCAGTCACGTGATCAGTGCATGATCAGTTATGTGATCAGTGTATGATCAGCCACGTGATCAGTGCATGATCAGCCACATGATCAGAGCATGATCAATCACGTGATCAGTGCATGATCAGTCACGTGAAAAGTACATGGTAGCTACGTGATCATTGCCTGATCAGCCACATGATCAGTGCATGATAGCCATGTGATCAGTGCATGATAGCCACGTGATCAGTGCATGATCAGTCATGTGATACGTGTGTGATCAGCCACGTGATCAGTGCATGATATCCACGTGATCAGTGCATGACAGCCACGTGATCAGTGCATGAGAGCCACGGGATCAGTGCATGATCAGTCACGTGATACATTTGTGATCAGCCACGTGATCAGTGCATGATGAGCCACGTGATCAGTGCAGGATCAATTACGTGATCAGTGCATGATCAGTCACGTGACCAGTACATGGTTGCTACGTGATCGTTGCATGATCAGCCACGTGAGCAGTGCATGATAGCCACGTGATCAGTGCATGATCAGTCACGTGATCAGTGCATGATCAGTCACGTGATCAGTGCATGATCATTTACGTGATCAGTGCATGATCAGTCACGTGACCAGTATATGGTTGCTACGTGATCATTCCATGACAGCCACGTGAGCAGTGCATGATAGCCACGTGATGTGTGCATGAGTCACGTGATCAGTGTATGATCAGCCACGTGATCAGTGCATGATGCCACGTGATCAGTGCATGATCAGTTACGTGAGCAGTGTATGATCAGCCACGTGATCAGTGCATGGTCAGACACGTGAACAGTGTATGATCAGCCACGTGATCAGTGCATGATATCCAAGTGATCAGTGCATGATCATCACGTGATCAGTGTATTATCAGCCACGTGAACAGTGCATGCTCAGTCACGTGATCTGGGCCTGCTGACCTGCGTGATTACTGTCTGCTCATCTGCTTGACAATTGCCAGCTGAGCTGCACGATTCCTGCCTGTCATCTGCTTGACAATTGCCAGCTGTGCTGCGTAATTCCTGCCTGCTCAGCTGCTTGATTATTGCCAGCTGAGCAGCATGATTCCTCACACCTGAGTTCCATGATTATTGCCTGCTGACTGTTTGATTCGTGCCTACTCAGCTCTTTGTTTATTGCCTCCAGAGGCACATGATCAGTGTATGATAGCAAACATGATCAGCGCATGATCAGTCACATGATCAGCGCCATTAAGTCACGTGATCACTACATGATAGTCATGTGATCAGTCCATGCTCAGTCACGGTATCAGTGCATGATCAGCCACGTGATCAGTGCATGATCTGTCACAAGATTAGTGTATGATCATCCACGTGATCAGTGCACGGTCAGTCATGTGATCAGTGCATGATATAGACGTGAACAGTGCATGATCAGACTCGTGATCAGTGCATGATAGCCACGTGATCAGTGCATGATCAGTCACCTGATGGGTGTATGATCATTCACGTGACCTGTACATGGTAGCTACATGATCATTGCATGATCAGCCACGTGAGTAGTTCATGATAGCCACGTGATCAGTGCATGATCAGTCACGTGATCAGTGCATGATCAGTCATGTGACCAGTACATGGTAGCTGCGTGACCATGGCATGATCAGCCACGTGAGCAGTGCATGATAGCCACGTGATCAGTGCATGATCAGACACGAGATCAGTGCATGATCAGTCACGTGATCAGTGCATGATCAGCCACGTGATCAGTGCATGACCAGGCACGTGATCAGTGTATGTCCAGCCAAGTGATCAGTGCATGATAGCCACGTGATCAGTGCATGATCAGTCACGTGATCAGTGCATGATCAGTTATGTGATCAGTGTATGATCAGCCACGTGATCAGTGCATGATCAGCCACATGATCAGTGCATGATCAATTACGTGCTCAGTGCATGATCAGTTACGTGACCAGAACATGGTACTATGTGATCATTGCCTGATAAGCCACGTGATCAGTGCATGATAGCCACGTGATCAGTGCATGATAGCCACGTGATCAGTGCATGATCAGTCATGTGATACGTGTGTGATCAGCCACATGATCAGTGCATGATATCCACGTGATCAGTGCATGACAGCCACGTGATCAGTGCATGAGAGCCACGGGATCAGTGCATGATCAGTCACGTGATACATGTGTGATCAGCCACGTGATCAGTGCATGATGAGCCACGTGATCAGTGCAGGATCAATTACGTGATCAGTGCATGATCAGTCACGTGACCAGTACATGGTTGCTACGTGATCGTTGCATGATCAGCCACGTGAGCAGAGCATGATAGCCACGTGATCAGTGCATGATCAGTCACGTGATCAGTACATGATCAGTCACGTGAACAGTGCATGATCATTTACGTGATCTTTGCATGATCAGTCACGTGACCAGTATATGGTTGCTACGTGATCATTCCATGACGAGCCACGTGAGCAGTGCAAGATAGCCACGTGATGTGTGCATGAGTTACGTGAGCAGAGTATGATCAGCCACGTGATCAGTGCATGAGTGCCACGTGATCAGTGCATGATATGTCACGTGACAGGTGTGTGATCAGCCACGTGAACAGTGCATGTTCAGCCACGTGATCAGTGCATGATAGCCACGTGATCAGTGCATGATCAGTTACGTGAGCAGTGTATGATCAGCCACGTGATCAGTGCATGGTCAGACACGTGAACAGTGTATGATCAGCCACGTGATCAGTGCATGATATCCAAGTGATCAGTGCATGATCATCACGTGATCAGTGTATGATCAGCCACGTGAACAGTGCATGCTCAGTCACGTGATCTGGGCCTGCTGAGCTGCGTGATTACTGTCTGCTCATCTGCTTGACAATTGCCAGCTGAGCTGCACGATTCCTGCCTGTCATCTGCTTGACAATTGCCAGCTGTGCTGCGTAATTCCTGCCTGCTCAGCTGCTTGATTATTGCCAGCTGAGCAGCATGATTCCACACACCTGAGTTCCATGATTATTGCCTGCTGACTGTTTGATTCGTGCCTACTCAGCTCTTTGTTTATTGCCTCCAGAGGCACATGATCAGTGTATGATAGCAAACATGATCAGCGCATGATCAGTCACATGATCAGCGCCATTAAGTCACGTGATCACTACATGATAGTCATGTGATCAGTCCATGCTCAGTCACGGTATCAGTGCATGATCAGCCACGTGATCAGTGCATGATCTGTCACAAGATTAGTGTATGATCATCCACGTGATCAGTGCACGGGCAGTCATGTGATCAGTGCATGATATAGACGTGAACAGTGCATGATCAGTCTCGTGATCAGTGCATGATAGCCACGTGATCAGTGCATGATCAGTCACCTGATGGGTGTATGATCATTCACGTGACCTGTACATGGTAGCTACATGATCATTGCATGATCAGCCACGTGAGTAGTTCATGATAGCCACGTGATCACTGCATGATCAGTCACGTGATCAGTGCATGATCAGTCATGTGACCAGTACATGGTACCTGCGTGATCATGGCATGATCAGCCACGTGAGCAGTGCATGATAGCCACGTGATCAGTGCATGATCAGACACGTGATCAGTGCATGATCAGTCACGTGATCAGTGCATGATCAGTTACGTGATCAGTGCATGATCAGCCACGTGATCAGTGCATGATCAGCCACGTGATCAGTGCATGATCAATTACGTGATCAGTGCATGATCAGTCACGTGATCAGTACATGGTAGCTACGTGATCATTGCATGATCAGCCACGTGATCAGTGCATGATAGCCACGTGATCAGTGCATGATAGCCACGTGATCAGTGCATGATCAGTCATGTGATACGTGTGTGATCAGCCACGTGATCAGTGCATGATATCCACGTGATCAGTGCATGACAGCCACGTGATCAGTGCATGAGAGCCACGTGATCAGTGCATGATCAGTCACGTGATACATGTGTGATCAGCCACGTGATCAGTGCATGATGAGCCACGTGATCAGTGCAGGATCAATTACGTGATCAGTGCATGATCAGTCACGTGACCAGTACATGGTTGCTACGTGATCGTTGCATGATCAGCCACGTGAGCAGTGCATGATAGCCACGTGATCAGTGCATGATCAGTCACGTGATCAGTACATGATCAGTCACGTGAACAGTGCATGATCATTTACGTGATCTTTGCATGATCAGTCACGTGACCAGTATATGGTTGCTACGTGATCATTCCATGACGAGCCACGTGAGCAGTGCATGATAGCCACGTGATGTGTGCATGAGTTACGTGAGCAGAGTATGATCAGCCACGTGATCAGTGCATGAGTGCCACGTGATCAGTGCATGATATGTCACGTGACAGGTGTGTGATCAGCCACGTGAACAGTGCATGTTCAGCCACGTGATCAGTGCATGATAGCCACGTGATCAGTGCATGATCAGTTACGTGAGCAGTGTATGATCAGCCACGTGATCAGTGCATGGTCAGACACGTGAACAGTGTATGATCAGCCACGTGATCAGTGCATGATATCCAAGTGATCAGTGCATGATCATCACGTGATCAGTGTATGATCAGCCACGTGAACAGTGCATGCTCAGTCACGTGATCTGGGCCTGCTGAGCTGCGTGATTACTGTCTGCTCATCTGCTTGACAATTGCCAGCTGAGCTGCACGATTCCTGCCTGTCATCTGCTTGACAATTGCCAGCTGTGCTGCGTAATTCCTGCCTGTTCAGCTGCTTGATTATTGCCAGCTGAGCAGCATGATTCCACACACCTGAGTTCCATGATTATTGCCTGCTGACTGTTTGATTCGTGCCTACTCAGCTCTTTGTTTATTGCCTCCAGAGGCACATGATCAGTGTATGATAGCAAACATGATCAGCGCATGATCAGTCACATGATCAGCGCCATTAAGTCACGTGATCACTACATGATAGTCATGTGATCAGTCCATGCTCAGTCACGGTATCAGTGCATGATCAGCCACGTGATCAGTGCATGATCTGTCACAAGATTAGTGTATGATCATGCACGTGATCAGAGCACGGGCAGTCATGTGATCAGTGCATGATATAGACGTGATCAGTGCATATTCAGTCTCGTGATCAGTGCATGATAGCCACGTGATCAGTGCATGAGAAGTCACCTGATGGGTGTATGATCATTCACGTGACCTGTACATGGTAGCTACATGATCATTGCATGATCAGCCACGTGAGTAGTGCATGATAGCCACGTGATCACTGCATGATCAGTCACGTGATCAGTGCATGATCAGTCATGTGACCAGTACATGGTAGCTGCGTGATCATGGCATGATCAGCCACGTGAGCAGTGCATGATAGCGACGTGATCAGTGCATGATCAGACACGTGATCAGTGCATGATCAGTCACGTGATCAGTGCATGATCAGCCACGTGATCAGTGCATGATCAGCCACGTGATCAGTGCATGATCAGTCACGTGATCAGTGCATGATCAGCCACGTGATCAGTGCATGATCAGCCACGTGATCAGTGCATGATCAATTACGTGATCAGTGCATGATCAGTCACGTGATCAGTACATGATAGCTACGTGATCAGTGCATGATCAGCCACGTGATCAGTGCATGATAGCCACGTGATCAGTGCATGATCAGTCACGTGATCAGTGCATGATCAGTCACGTGATCAGTGCATGATCAGCCACGTGATCAGTGCATGATCAGCCACGTGATCAGTGCATGATCAGCCACGTGATCAGTGCATGATCAGTCACGTGATCAGTGCATGATAGCCACGTGATCAGTGCATGATCAGCCACGTGATCAGTGCATGATAGCCACGTGATCAGTGCATGATAGCCACGTGATCAGTGCATGATCAGTCACGTGATACGTGTGTGATCAGCCACGTGATCAGTGCATGATAGCCACGTGATCAGTGCATGACAGCCACGTGATCAGTGCATGATCAGCCACGTGATCAGTGCATGATCAGTCACGTGATCATGTGTGATCAGCCACGTGATCAGTGCATGATGAGCCACGTGATCAGTGCATGATCAATTACGTGATCAGTGCATGATCAGTCACGTGACCAGTACATGGTTGCTACGTGATCGTTGCATGATCAGCCACGTGAGCAGAGCATGATAGCCACGTGATCAGTGCATGATCAGTCACGTGATCAGTGCATGATCAGTCACGTGATCAGTGCATGATCATTCGTGATCAGTGCATGATCAGTCACGTGACCAGTATATGGTTGCTACGTGATCATTCCATGACAGCCACGTGAGCAGTGCATGATAGCCACGTGATGTGTGCATGAGTCACGTGATCAGTGTATGATCAGCCACGTGATCAGTGCATGATGCCACGTGATCAGTGCATGATCAGTTACGTGAGCAGTGTATGATCAGCCACGTGATCAGTGCATGGTCAGACACGTGAACAGTGTATGATCAGCCACGTGATCAGTGCATGATATCCAAGTGATCAGTGCATGATCATCACGTGATCAGTGTATGATCAGCCACGTGAACAGTGCATGCTCAGTCACGTGATCTGGGCCTGCTGACCTGCGTGATTACTGTCTGCTCATCTGCTTGACAATTGCCAGCTGAGCTGCACGATTCCTGCCTGTCATCTGCTTGACAATTGCCAGCTGTGCTGCGTAATTCCTGCCTGCTCAGCTGCTTGATTATTGCCAGCTGAGCAGCATGATTCCTCACACCTGAGTTCCATGATTATTGCCTGCTGACTGTTTGATTCGTGCCTACTCAGCTCTTTGTTTATTGCCTCCAGAGGCACATGATCAGTGTATGATAGCAAACATGATCAGCGCATGATCAGTCACATGATCAGCGCCATTAAGTCACGTGATCACTACATGATAGTCATGTGATCAGTCCATGCTCAGTCACGGTATCAGTGCATGATCAGCCACGTGATCAGTGCATGATCTGTCACAAGATTAGTGTATGATCATCCACGTGATCAGTGCACGGTCAGTCATGTGATCAGTGCATGATATAGACGTGAACAGTGCATGATCAGTCTCGTGATCAGTGCATGATAGCCACGTGATCAGTGCATGATCAGTCACCTGATGGGTGTATGATCATTCACGTGACCTGTACATGGTAGCTACATGATCATTGCATGATCAGCCACGTGAGTAGTTCATGATAGCCACGTGATCACTGCATGATCAGTCACGTGATCAGTGCATGATCAGTCATGTGACCAGTACATGGTAGCTGCGTGATCATGTCATGATCAGCCACGTGAGCAGTGCATGATAGCCACGTGATCAGTGCATGATCAGACACGAGATCAGTGCATGATCAGTCACGTGATCAGTGCATGATCAGCCACGTGATCAGTGCATGACCAGGCACGTGATCAGTGTATGTCCAGCCAAGTGATCAGTGCATGATAGCCACGTGATCAGTGCATGATCAGTCACGTGATCAGTGCATGATCAGTTATGTGATCAGTGTATGATCAGCCACGTGATCAGTGCATGATCAGCCACATGATCAGTGCATGATCAATTACGTGATCAGTGCATGATCAGTCACGTGACCAGTACATGGTACTACGTGATCATTGCCTGATCAGCCACGTGATCAGTGCATGATAGCCACGTGATCAGTGCATGATAGCCACGTGATCAGTGCATGATCAGTCATGTGATACGTGTGTGATCAGCCACGTGATCAGTGCATGATATCCACGTGATCAGTGCATGACAGCCACGTGATCAGTGCATGAGAGCCACGTGATCAGTGCATGATCAGTCACGTGATACATGTGTTATCAGCCACGTGATCAGTGCATGATGAGCCACGTGATCAGTGCAGGATCAATTACGTGATCAGTGCATGATCAGTCACGTGACCAGTACATGGTTGCTACGTGATCGTTGCATGATCAGCCACGTGAGCAGAGCATGATAGCCACGTGATCAGTGCATGATCAGTCACGTGATCAGTACATGATCAGTCACGTGAACAGTGCATGATCATTTACGTGATCTTTGCATGATCAGTCACGTGACCAGTATATGGTTGCTACGTGATCATTCCATGACGAGCCACGTGAGCAGTGCATGATAGCCACGTGATGTGTGCATGAGTTACGTGAGCAGAGTATGATCAGCCACGTGATCAGTGCATGATCAGCCACGTGATCAGTGCATGATAGCCACGTGATCAGTGCATGATCAGTTACGTGATCAGTGTATGATCAGCCACGTGATCAGTGCATGGTCAGACACGTGAACAGTGTATGATCAGCCACGTGATCAGTGCATGATATCCAAGTGATCAGTGCATGATCATCACGTGATCAGTGTATGATCAGCCACGTGAACAGTGCATGCTCAGTCACGTGATCTGGGCCTGCTGAGCTGCGTGATTACTGTCTGCTCATCTGCTTGACAATTGCCAGCTGAGCTGCACGATTCCTGCCTGTCATCTGCTTGACAATTGCCAGCTGTGCTGCGTAATTCCTGCCTGCTCAGCTGCTTGATTATTGCCAGCTGAGCAGCATGATTCCTCACACCTGAGTTCCATGATTATTGCCTGCTGACTGTTTGATTCGTGCCTACTCAGCTCTTTGTTTATTGCCTCCAGAGGCACATGATCAGTGTATGATAGCAAACATGATCAGCGCATGATCAGTCACATGATCAGCGCCATTAAGTCACGTGATCACTACATGATAGTCATGTGATCAGTCCATGCTCAGTCACGGTATCAGTGCATGATCAGCCACGTGATCAGTGCATGATCTGTCACAAGATTAGTGTATGATCATCCACGTGATCAGAGCACGGGCAGTCATGTGATCAGTGCATGATATAGACGTGATCAGTGCATGATCAGTCTCGTGATCAGTGCATGATAGCCACGTGATCAGTGCATGATCAGTCACCTGATGGGTGTATGATCATTCACGTGACCTGTACATGGTAGCTACATGATCATTGCATGATCAGCCACGTGAGTAGTTCATGATAGCCACGTGATCACTGCATGATCAGTCACGTGATCAGTGCATGATCAGTCATGTGACCAGTACATGGTAGCTGCGTGATCATGGCATGATCAGCCACGTGAGCAGTGCATGATAGCCACGTGATCAGTGCATGATCAGACACGTGATCAGTGCATGATCAGTCACGTGATCAGTGCATGATCAGCCACGTGATCAGTGCATGATCAGGCACGTGATCAGTGCATGATCAGTTACGTGATCAGTGCATGATCAGCCACGTGATCAGTGCATGATCAGCCACGTGATCAGTGCATGATCAGTCACGTGATCAGTGCATGATCAGTCACGTGATCAGTGCATGATAGCTACGTGATCAGTGCATGATCAGCCACGTGATCAGTGCATGATAGCCACGTGATCAGTGCATGATCAGTCACGTGATCAGTGCATGATCAGTCACGTGATCAGTGCATGATCAGCCACGTGATCAGTGCATGATCAGCCACGTGATCAGTGCATGATCAATTACGTGATCAGTGCATGATCAGTCACGTGACCAGTACATGGTAGCTACGTGATCATTGCATGATCAGCCACGTGATCAGTGCATGATAGCCACGTGATCAGTGCATGATAGCCACGTGATCAGTGCATGATCAGTCATGTGATACGTGTGTGATCAGCCACGTGATCAGTGCATGATATCCACGTGATCAGTGCATGACAGCCACGTGATCAGTGCATGATAGCCACGTGATCAGTGCATGATCAGTCACGTGATACATGTGTGATCAGCCACGTGATCAGTGCATGATGAGCCACGTGATCAGTGCAGGATCAATTACGTGATCAGTGCATGATCAGTCACGTGACCAGTACATGGTTGCTACGTGATCGTTGCATGATCAGCCACGTGAGCAGAGCATGATAGCCACGTGATCAGTGCATGATCAGTCACGTGATCAGTACATGATCAGTCACGTGAACAGTGCATGATCATTTACGTGATCTTTGCATGATCAGTCACGTGACCAGTATATGGTTGCTACGTGATCATTCCATGACGAGCCACGTGAGCAGTGCATGATAGCCACGTGATGTGTGCATGAGTTACGTGAGCAGAGTATGATCAGCCACGTGATCAGTGCATGAGTGCCACGTGATCAGTGCATGATATGTCACGTGACAGGTGTGTGATCAGCCACGTGAACAGTGCATGTTCAGCCACGTGATCAGTGCATGATAGCCACGTGATCAGTGCATGATCAGTTACGTGAGCAGTGTATGATCAGCCACGTGATCAGTGCATGGTCAGACACGTGAACAGTGTATGATCAGCCACGTGATCAGTGCATGATATCCAAGTGATCAGTGCATGATCATCACGTGATCAGTGTATGATCAGCCACGTGAACAGTGCATGCTCAGTCACGTGATCTGGGCCTGCTGAGCTGCGTGATTACTGTCTGCTCATCTGCTTGACAATTGCCAGCTGAGCTGCACGATTCCTGCCTGTCATCTGCTTGACAATTGCCAGCTGTGCTGCGTAATTCCTGCCTGCTCAGCTGCTTGATTATTGCCAGCTGAGCAGCATGATTCCTCACACCTGAGTTCCATGATTATTGCCTGCTGACTGTTTGATTCGTGCCTACTCAGCTCTTTGTTTATTGCCTCAAGAGGCACATGATCAGTGTATGATAGCAAACATGATCAGCGCATGATCAGTCACATGATCAGCGCCATTAAGTCACGTGATCACTACATGATAGTCATGTGATAAGTCCATGCTCAGTCACGGTATCAGTGCATGATCAGCCACGTGATCAGTGCATGATCTGTCACAAGATTAGTGTATGATCATCCACGTGATCAGTGCATGGGCAGTCATGTGATCAGTGCATGATATAGACGTGATCAGTGCATGATCAGTCTCGTGATCAGTGCATGATAGCCACGTGATCAGTGCATGATCAGTCACCTGATGGGTGTATGATCATTCACGTGACCTGTACATGGTAGCTACATGATCATTGCATGATCAGCCACGTGAGTAGTGCATGAAAGCCACGTGATCAGTGCATGATCAGTCACGTGATCAGTGCATGATAGCTGCGTGATCATGGCATGATCAGCCACGTGATCAGTGCATGATAGCCACGTGATCAGTGCATGATCAGCCACGTGATCAGTGCATGATCAGTCACGTGATCAGTGCATGATCAGCCACGTGATCAGTGCATGATCAGCCACGTGATCAGTGCATGATCAGCCACGTGATCAGTGCATGATAGCCACGTGATCAGTGCATGATCAGTCACGTGATCAGTGCATGATCAGTTACGTGATCAGTGTATGATCAGCCACGTGATCAGTGCATGATATCCACGTGATCAGTGCATGATCATCACGTGATCAGTGTATGATCAGCCACGTGAACAGTGCATGCTCAGTCACGTGATCAGGGCCTGCTGAGCTGCGTGATTACTGTCTGCTCATCTGCTTGACAATTGCCAGCTGAGCTGCACGATTCCTGCCTGTCATCTGCTTGACAATTGCCAGCTGTGCTGCGTAATTCCTGCCTGCTCAGCTGCTTGATTATTGCCAGCTGAGCAGCATGATTCCTCACACCTGAGTTCCATGATTATTGCCTGCTGACTGTTTGATTCGTGCCTACTCAGCTCTTTGTTTATTGCCTCCAGAGGCACATGATCAGTGTATGATAGCAAACATGATCAGCGCATGATCAGTCACATGATCAGCGCATTAAGTCACGTGATCACTACATGATAGTCATGTGATCAGTCCATGCTCAGTCACGTATCAGTGCATGATCAGCCACGTGATCAGTGCATGATCTGTCACATGATTAGTGTATGATCAGCACGTGATCAGTGCATGGGCAGTCATGTGATCAGTGCATGATATAGACGTGATCAGTGCATGATCAGTCACGTGATCAGTGCATGATAGCCACGTGATCAGTGCATGATCAGTCACCTGATGGGTGTATGATCATTCACGTGACCTGTACATGGTAGCTACATGATCATTGCATGATCAGCCACGTGAGTAGTGCATGATAGCCACGTGATCAGTGCATGATCAGTCACGTGATCAGTGCATGATCAGTCATGTGACCAGTACATGGTAGCTGCGTGATCATGGCATGATCAGCCACGTGATCAGTGCATGATAGCCACGTGATCAGTGCATGATCAGTCACGTGATCAGTGCATGATCAGTCACGTGATCAGTGCATGATCAGCCACGTGATCAGTGCATGATCAGTCACGTGATCAGTGCATGATCAGTCACGTGATCAGTGCATGATCAGCCACGTGATCAGTGCATGATCAGCCACGTGATCAGTGCATGATCAGTCACGTGATCAGTGCATGATCAGTCACGTGATCAGTGCATGATAGCCACGTGATCAGTGCATGATCAGCCACGTGATCAGTGCATGATAGCCACGTGATCAGTGCATGATCAGTCACGTGATCAGTGCATGATCAGTCACGTGATCAGTGCATGATCAGCCACGTGATCAGTGCATGATCAGCCACGTGATCAGTGCATGATCAATTACGTGATCAGTGCATGATCAGTTACGTGATCAGTGCATGGTAGCTACGTGATCAGTGCATGATCAGCCACGTGATCAGTGCATGATAGCCACGTGATCAGTGCATGATAGCCACGTGATCAGTGCATGATCAGTCATGTGATACGTGTGTGATCAGCCACGTGATCAGTGCATGATATCCACGTGATCAGTGCATGACAGCCACGTGATCAGTGCATGAGAGCCACGTGATCAGTGCATGATCAGTCACGTGATACATGTGTGATCAGCCACGTGATCAGTGCATGATGAGCCACGTGATCAGTGCATGATCAATTACGTGATCAGTGCATGATCAGTCACGTGACCAGTACATGGTTGCTACGTGATCGTTGCATGATCAGCCACGTGAGCAGAGCATGATAGCCACGTGATCAGTGCATGATCAGTCACGTGATCAGTACATGATCAGTCACGTGAACAGTGCATGATCATTTACGTGATCTTTGCATGATCAGTCACGTGACCAGTATATGGTTGCTACGTGATCATTCCATGACGAGCCACGTGAGCAGTGCATGATAGCCACGTGATGTGTGCATGAGTTACGTGAGCAGAGTATGATCAGCCACGTGATCAGTGCATGAGTGCCACGTGATCAGTGCATGATATGTCACGTGACAGGTGTGTGATCAGCCACGTGAACAGTGCATGTTCAGCCACGTGATCAGTGCATGATAGCCACGTGATCAGTGCATGATCAGTTACGTGAGCAGTGTATGATCAGCCACGTGATCAGTGCATGGTCAGACACGTGAACAGTGTATGATCAGCCACGTGATCAGTGCATGATATCCAAGTGATCAGTGCATGATCATCACGTGATCAGTGTATGATCAGCCACGTGAACAGTGCATGCTCAGTCACGTGATCTGGGCCTGCTGAGCTGCGTGATTACTGTCTGCTCATCTGCTTGACAATTGCCAGCTGAGCTGCACGATTCCTGCCTGTCATCTGCTTGACAATTGCCAGCTGTGCTGCGTAATTCCTGCCTGCTCAGCTGCTTGATTATTGCCAGCTGAGCAGCATGATTCCTCACACCTGAGTTCCATGATTATTGCCTGCTGACTGTTTGATTCGTGCCTACTCAGCTCTTTGTTTATTGCCTCAAGAGGCACATGATCAGTGTATGATAGCAAACATGATCAGCGCATGATCAGTCACATGATCAGCGCCATTAAGTCACGTGATCACTACATGATAGTCATGTGATAAGTCCATGCTCAGTCACGGTATCAGTGCATGATCAGCCACGTGATCAGTGCATGATCTGTCACAAGATTAGTGTATGATCATGCACGTGATCAGTGCATGGGCAGTCATGTGATCAGTGCATGATATAGACGTGATCAGTGCATGATCAGTCTCGTGATCCGTGCATGATAGCCACGTGATCAGTGCATGATCAGTCACCTGATGGGTGTATGATCATTCACGTGACCTGTACATGGTAGGTACATGATCATTGCATGATCAGCCACGTGAGTAGTTCATGAAAGCCACGTGATCACTGCATGATCATCACGTGATCAGTGCATGATAGCTGCGTGATCATGGCATGATCAGCCACGTGAGCAGTGCATGATAGCCACGTGATCAGTGCATGATCAGACACGTGATCAGTGCATGATCAGTCACGTGATCAGTGCATGATCAGCCACGTGATCAGTGCATGACCAGGCACGTGATCAGTGTATGTCAGCCAAGTGATCAGTGCATGATAGCCACGTGATCAGTGCATGATCAGTCACGTGATCAGTGCATGATCAGTTATGTGATCAGTGTATGATCAGCCACGTGATCAGTGCATGATCAGCCACATGATCAGTGCATGATCAATTACGTGATCAGTGCATGATCAGTCACGTGACCAGTACATGGTAGCTACGTGATCATTGCCTGATCAGCCACGTGATCAGTGCATGATAGCCACGTGATCAGTGCATGATAGCCACGTGATCAGTGCATGATCAGTCATGTGATACGTGTGTGAACAGCCACGTGATCAGTGCATGATATCCACGTGATCAGTGCATGACAGCCACGTGATCAGTGCATGAGAGCCACGTGATCAGTGCATGATCAGTCACGTGATACATGTGTGATCAGCCACGTGATCAGTGCATGATGAGCCACGTGATCAGTGCAGGATCAATTACGTGATCAGTGCATGATCAGTCACGTGACCAGTACATGGTTCCTACGTGATCGTTGCATGATCAGCCACGTGAGCAGAGCATGATAGCCACGTGATCAGTGCATGATCAGTCACGTGATCAGTACATGATCAGTCACGTGAACAGTGCATGATCATTTACGTGATCTTTGCATGATCAGTCACGTGACCAGTATATGGTTGCTACGTGATCATTCCATGACGAGCCACGTGAGCAGTGCATGATAGCCAGGTGATGTGTGCATGAGTTACGTGAGCAGAGTATGATCAGCCACGTGATCAGTGCATGAGTGCCACGTGATCAGTGCATGATATTTCATGTGACAGGTGTGTGATCAGCCACGTGAACAGTGCATGTTCAGCCACGTGATCAGTGCATGATAGCCACGTGATCAGTGCATGATCAGTTACGTGATCAGTGTATGATCAGCCACGTGATCAGTGCATGGTCAGACACGTGAACAGTGTATGATCAGCCACGTGATCAGTGCATGATATCCAAGTGATCAGTACATGATCATCACGTGATCAGTGTATGATCAGCCACGTGAACAGTGCATGCTCAGTCACGTGATCTGGGCCTGCTGAGCTGCGTGATTACTGTCTGCTCATCTGCTTGACAATTGCCAGCTGAGCTGCACGATTCCTGCCTGTCATCTGCTTGACAATTGCCACCTGTGCTGCGTAATTCCTGCCTGCTCAGCTGCTTGATTATTGCCAGCTGAGCAGCATGATTCCTCACACCTGAGTTCCATGATTATTGCCTGCTGACTGATTCGTGCCTACTCAGCTCTTTGTTTATTGCCTCCAGAGGCACATGATCAGTGTATGATAGCAAACATGATCAGCGCATGATCAGTCACATGATCAGCGCCATTAAGTCACGTGATCACTACATGATAGTCATGTGATCAGTCCATGCTCAGTCACGGTATCAGTGCATGATCAGCCACGTGATCAGTGCATGATCTGTCACAAGATTAGTGTATGATCATCCACGTGATCAGTGCATGGGCAGTCATGTGATCAGTGCATGATATAGACGTGATCAGTGCATGATCAGTCTCGTGATCAGTGCATGATAGCCACGTGATCAGTGCATGATCAGTCACCTGATGGGTGTATGATCATTCACGTGACCTGTACATGGTAGCTACATGATCATTGCATGATCAGCCACGTGAGTAGTTCATGATAGCCACGTGATCACTGCATGATCA
This sequence comes from Bos javanicus, assembly GCF_032452875.1. Classification (NCBI taxonomy): domain Eukaryota; kingdom Metazoa; phylum Chordata; class Mammalia; order Artiodactyla; family Bovidae; genus Bos; species Bos javanicus. The sequence continues at coordinate 27,900 of NW_026893963.1, forward strand.
GTCACGTGATCAGTGCATGATCAGTCGTGTGACCAGTACATGGTAGCTGCGTGATCATGGCATGATCAGCCACGTGAGCAGTGCATGATAGCCACGTGATCAGTGCATGATCAGACACGAGATCAGTGCATGATCAGTCACGTGATCAGTGCATGATCAGCCACGTGATCAGTGCATGATCAGCCACGTGATCAGTGCATGACCAGGCACGTGATCAGTGTATGTCAGCCACGTGATCAGTGCATGATAGCCACGTGATCAGTGCATGATCAGTCACGTGATCAGTGCATGATCAGTTATGTGATCAGTGCATGATCAGCCACGTGATCAGTGCATGATCAGCCACATGATCAGTGCATGATCAATTACGTGATCAGTGCATGATCAGTCACGTGACCAGTACATGGTAGCTACGTGATCATTGCATGATCAGCCACGTGATCAGTGCATGATAGCCACGTGATCAGTGCATGATAGCCACGTGATCAGTGCATGATCAGTCATGTGATACGTGTGTGATCAGCCACGTGATCAGTGCATGATATCCACGTGATCAGTGCATGACAGCCACGTGATCAGTGCATGAGAGCCACGTGATCAGTGCATGATCAGTCACGTGATACATGTGTGATCAGCCACGTGATCAGTGCATGATGAGCCACGTGATCAGTGCAGGATCAATTACGTGATCAGTGCATGATCAGTCACGTGACCAGTACATGGTTGCTACGTGATCATTGCATGATCAGCCACGTGAGCAGTGCATGATAGCCACGTGATCAGTGCATGATCAGTCACGTGATCAGTACATGATCAGTCACGTGAACAGTGCATGATCATTTACGTGATCTTTGCATGATCAGTCACGTGACCAGTATATGGTTGCTACGTGATCATTCCATGACGAGCCACGTGAGCAGTGCATGATAGCCACGTGATGTGTGCATGAGTTACGTGAGCAGAGTATGATCAGCCACGTGATCAGTGCATGAGTGCCACGTGATCAGTGCATGATATGTCACGTGACAGGTGTGTGATCAGCCACGTGAACAGTGCATGTTCAGCCACGTGATCAGTGCATGATAGCCACGTGATCAGTGCATGATCAGTTACGTGAGCAGTGTATGATCAGCCACGTGATCAGTGCATGGTCAGACACGTGAACAGTGTATGATCAGCCACGTGATCAGTGCATGATATCCAAGTGATCAGTGCATGATCATCACGTGATCAGTGTATGATCAGCCACGTGAACAGTGCATGCTCAGTCACGTGATCTGGGCCTGCTGAGCTGCGTGATTACTGTCTGCTCATCTGCTTGACAATTGCCAGCTGTGCTGCGTAATTCCTGCCTGCTCAGCTGCTTGATTATTGCCAGCTGAGCAGCATGATTCCTCACACCTGAGTTCCATGATTATTGCCTGCTGACTGTTTGATTCGTGCCTACTCAGCTCTTTGTTTATTGCCTCCAGAGGCACATGATCAGTGTATGATAGCAAACATGATCAGCGCATGATCAGTCACATGATCAGCGCCATTAAGTCACGTGATCACTACATGATAGTCATGTGATCAGTCCATGCTCAGTCACGGTATCAGTGCATGATCAGCCACGTGATCAGTGCATGATCTGTCACAAGATTAGTGTATGATCATCCACGTGATCAGTGCATGGGCAGTCATGTGATCAGTGCATGATATAGACGTGATCAGTGCATGATCAGTCTCGTGATCAGTGCATGATAGCCACGTGATCAGTGCATGATCAGTCACCTGATGGGTGTATGATCATTCACGTGACCTGTACATGGTAGCTACATGATCATTGCATGATCAGCCACGTGAGTAGTGCATGATAGCCACGTGATCACTGCATGATCAGTCACGTGATCAGTGCATGATCAGTCATGTGACCAGTACATGGTAGCTGCGTGATCATGGCATGATCAGCCACGTGAGCAGTGCATGATAGCCACGTGATCAGTGCATGATCAGACACGTGATCAGTGCATGATCAGTCACGTGATCAGTGCATGATCAGCCACGTGATCAGTGCATGATCAGGCACGTGATCAGTGTATGTCAGCCACGTGATCAGTGCATGATAGCCACGTGATCAGTGCATGATCAGTCACGTGATCAGTGCATGATCAGTCACGTGATCAGTGTATGATCAGCCACGTGATCAGTGCATGATCAGCCACGTGATCAGTGCATGATCAATTACGTGATCAGTGCATGATCAGTCACGTGATCAGTACATGGTAGCTACGTGATCAGTGCATGATCAGCCACGTGATCAGTGCATGATAGCCACGTGATCAGTGCATGATAGCCACGTGATCAGTGCATGATCAGTCATGTGATCGTGTGTGATCAGCCACGTGATCAGTGCATGATAGCCACGTGATCAGTGCATGATCAGCCACGTGATCAGTGCATGATAGCCACGTGATCAGTGCATGATCAGTCACGTGATCAGTGCATGATCAGCCACGTGATCAGTGCATGATCAGCCACGTGATCAGTGCATGATCAGTCACGTGACCAGTGCATGGTTGCTACGTGATCATTGCATGATCAGCCACGTGATCAGTGCATGATAGCCACGTGATCAGTGCATGAGTCACGTGATCAGTGCATGATCAGCCACGTGATCAGTGCATGAGTCCACGTGATCAGTGCATGATCAGTCACGTGACAGTGCATGATCAGCCACGTGATCAGTGCATGATCAGCCACGTGATCAGTGCATGATAGCCACGTGATCAGTGCATGATCAGTCACGTGATCAGTGCATGATCAGCCACGTGATCAGTGCATGATAGCCACGTGATCAGTGCATGATCAGCCACGTGATCAGTGCATGATAGCCACGTGATCAGTGCATGATCAGTCACGTGATCATGTGTGATCAGCCACGTGATCAGTGCATGATCAGCCACGTGATCAGTGCATGATCAATTACGTGATCAGTGCATGATCAGTCACGTGATCAGTACATGTTGCTACGTGATCAGTGCATGATCAGCCACGTGATCAGTGCATGATAGCCACGTGATCAGTGCATGATCAGTCACGTGATCAGTGCATGATCAGTCACGTGATCAGTGCATGATCAGTTACGTGATCAGTGCATGATCAGTCACGTGACCAGTACATGGTTGCTACGTGATCAGTGCATGATCAGCCACGTGATCAGTGCATGATAGCCACGTGATCAGTGCATGAGTCACGTGATCAGTGCATGATCAGCCACGTGATCAGTGCATGATGCCACGTGATCAGTGCATGATAGTCACGTGACAGTGCATGATCAGCCACGTGATCAGTGCATGATCAGCCACGTGATCAGTGCATGATCAGTTACGTGAGCAGTGTATGATCAGCCACGTGATCAGTGCATGATGCCACGTGATCAGTGCATGATAGTCACGTGACAGTGTGTGATCAGCCACGTGATCAGTGCATGATCAGCCACGTGATCAGTGCATGATAGCCACGTGATCAGTGCATGATCAGTTACGTGAGCAGTGTATGATCAGCCACGTGATCAGTGCATGGTCAGACACGTGAACAGTGTATGATCAGCCACGTGATCAGTGCATGATATCCAAGTGATCAGTGCATGATCATCACGTGATCAGTGTATGATCAGCCACGTGAACAGTGCATGCTCAGTCACGTGATCTGGGCCTGCTGAGCTGCGTGATTACTGTCTGCTCATCTGCTTGACAATTGCCAGCTGAGCTGCACGATTCCTGCCTGTCATCTGCTTGACAATTGCCAGCTGTGCTGCGTAATTCCTGCCTGCTCAGCTGCTTGATTATTGCCAGCTGAGCAGCATGATTCCTCACACCTGAGTTCCATGATTATTGCCTGCTGACTGTTTGATTCGTGCCTACTCAGCTCTTTGTTTATTGCCTCCAGAGGCACATGATCAGTGTATGATAGCAAACATGATCAGCGCATGATCAGTCACATGATCAGCGCCATTAAGTCACGTGATCACTACATGATAGTCATGTGATCAGTCCATGCTCAGTCACGGTATCAGTGCATGATCAGCCACGTGATCAGTGCATGATCTGTCACATGATTAGTGTATGATCATCCACGTGATCAGTGCATGGGCAGTCATGTGATCAGTGCATGATATAGACGTGATCAGTGCATGATCAGTCACGTGATCAGTGCATGATAGCCACGTGATCAGTGCATGATCAGTCACCTGATGGGTGTATGATCATTCACGTGACCTGTACATGGTAGCTACATGATCATTGCATGATCAGCCACGTGAGTAGTGCATGATAGCCACGTGATCAGTGCATGATCAGTCACGTGATCAGTGCATGATCAGTCATGTGACCAGTACATGGTAGCTGCGTGATCATGGCATGATCAGCCACGTGAGCAGTGCATGATAGCCACGTGATCAGTGCATGATCAGACACGTGATCAGTGCATGATCAGTCACGTGATCAGTGCATGATCAGCCACGTGATCAGTGCATGATCAGGCACGTGATCAGTGTATGATCAGCCACGTGATCAGTGCATGATAGCCACGTGATCAGTGCATGATCAGTCACGTGATCAGTGCATGATCAGTCACGTGATCAGTGCATGATCAGCCACGTGATCAGTGCATGATCAGCCACGTGATCAGTGCATGATCAATTACGTGATCAGTGCATGATCAGTCACGTGATCAGTGCATGATAGCTACGTGATCAGTGCATGATCAGCCACGTGATCAGTGCATGATAGCCACGTGATCAGTGCATGATAGCCACGTGATCAGTGCATGATCAGTCACGTGATCGTGTGTGATCAGCCACGTGATCAGTGCATGATAGCCACGTGATCAGTGCATGATCAGCCACGTGATCAGTGCATGATAGCCACGTGATCAGTGCATGATCAGTCACGTGATCAGTGCATGATCAGTCACGTGATCAGTGCATGATAGCTGCGTGATCAGTGCATGATCAGCCACGTGATCAGTGCATGATAGCCACGTGATCAGTGCATGATCAGTCACGTGATCAGTGCATGATCAGTCACGTGATCAGTGCATGATCAGCCACGTGATCAGTGCATGATCAGCCACGTGATCAGTGCATGATCAGTCACGTGATCAGTGCATGATCAGTCACGTGATCAGTGCATGATCAGCCACGTGATCAGTGCATGATCAGCCACGTGATCAGTGCATGATCAATTACGTGATCAGTGCATGATCAGTCACGTGACCAGTACATGGTAGCCACGTGATCATTGCATGATCAGCCACGTGATCAGTGCATGATAGCCACGTGATCAGTGCATGATAGCCACGTGATCAGTGCATGATCAGTCATGTGATACGTGTGTGATCAGCCACGTGATCAGTGCATGATATCCACGTGATCAGTGCATGACAGCCACGTGATCAGTGCATGAGAGCCACGTGATCAGTGCATGATCAGTCACGTGATACATGTGTGATCAGCCACGTGATCAGTGCATGATGAGCCACGTGATCAGTGCAGGATCAATTACGTGATCAGTGCATGATCAGTCACGTGACCAGTACATGGTTGCTACGTGATCGTTGCATGATCAGCCACGTGAGCAGTGCATGATAGCCACGTGATCAGTGCATGATCAGTCACGTGATCAGTACATGATCAGTCACGTGAACAGTGCATGATCATTTACGTGATCAGTGCATGATCAGTCACGTGACCAGTATATGGTTGCTACGTGATCATTCCATGACGAGCCACGTGAGCAGTGCATGATAGCCACGTGATGTGTGCATGAGTTACGTGAGCAGAGTATGATCAGCCACGTGATCAGTGCATGAGTGCCACGTGATCAGTGCATGATATGTCACGTGACAGGTGTGTGATCAGCCACGTGAACAGTGCATGTTCAGCCACGTGATCAGTGCATGATAGCCACGTGATCAGTGCATGATCAGTTACGTGAGCAGTGTATGATCAGCCACGTGATCAGTGCATGGTCAGACACGTGAACAGTGTATGATCAGCCACGTGATCAGTGCATGATATCCAAGTGATCAGTGCATGATCATCACGTGATCAGTGTATGATCAGCCACGTGAACAGTGCATGCTCAGTCACGTGATCTGGGCCTGCTGAGCTGCGTGATTACTGTCTGCTCATCTGCTTGACAATTGCCAGCTGAGCTGCACGATTCCTGCCTGTCATCTGCTTGACAATTGCCAGCTGTGCTGCGTAATTCCTGCCTGCTCAGCTGCTTGATTATTGCCAGCTGAGCAGCATGATTCCTCACACCTGAGTTCCATGATTATTGCCTGCTGACTGTTTGATTCGTGCCTACTCAGCTCTTTGTTTATTGCCTCCAGAGGCACATGATCAGTGTATGATAGCAAACATGATCAGCGCATGATCAGTCACATGATCAGCGCCATTAAGTCACGTGATCACTACATGATAGTCATGTGATCAGTCCATGCTCAGTCACGGTATCAGTGCATGATCAGCCACGTGATCAGTGCATGATCTGTCACAAGATTAGTGTATGATCATCCACGTGATCAGTGCATGGGCAGTCATGTGATCAGTGCATGATATAGACGTGACAGTGCATGATCAGTCTCGTGATCAGTGCATGATAGCCACGTGATCAGTGCATGATCAGTCACCTGATGGGTGTATGATCATTCACGTGACCTGTACATGGTAGCTACATGATCATTGCATGATCAGCCACGTGAGTAGTGCATGATAGCCACGTGATCACTGCATGATCAGTCACGTGATCAGTGCATGATCAGTCATGTGACCAGTACATGGTAGCTGCGTGATCATGGCATGATCAGCCACGTGAGCAGTGCATGATAGCCACGTGATCAGTGCATGATCAGACACGTGATCAGTGCATGATCAGTCACGTGATCAGTGCATGATCAGCCACGTGATCAGTGCATGATCAGCCACGTGATCAGTGCATGATCAGTCACGTGATCAGTGCATGATCAGTCACGTGATCAGTGTATGATCAGCCACGTGATCAGTGCATGATCAGCCACATGATCAGTGCATGATCAATTACGTGATCAGTGCATGATCAGTCACGTGACCAGTACATGGTAGCTACGTGATCATTGCATGATCAGCCACGTGATCAGTGCATGATAGCCACGTGATCAGTGCATGATAGCCACGTGATCAGTGCATGATCAGTCATGTGATACGTGTGTGATCAGCCACGTGATCAGTGCATGATATCCACGTGATCAGTGCATGACAGCCACGTGATCAGTGCATGAGAGCCACGGGATCAGTGCATGATCAGTCACGTGATACATGTGTGATCAGCCACGTGATCAGTGCATGATGAGCCACGTGATCAGTGCAGGATCAATTACGTGATCAGTGCATGATCAGTCACGTGACCAGTACATGGTTGCTACGTGATCGTTGCATGATCAGCCACGTGAGCAGAGCATGATAGCCACGTGATCAGTGCATGATCAGTCACGTGATCAGTACATGATCAGTCACGTGAACAGTGCATGATCATTTACGTGATCTTTGCATGATCAGTCACGTTACCAGTATATGGTTGCTACGTGATCATTCCATGACGAGCCACGTGAGCAGTGCATGATAGCCACGTGATGTGTGCATGAGTTACGTGAGCAGAGTATGATCAGCCACGTGATCAGTGCATGAGTGCCACGTGATCAGTGCATGATATGTCACGTGACAGGTGTGTGATCAGCCACGTGAACAGTGCATGTTCAGCCACGTGATCAGTGCATGATAGCCACGTGATCAGTGCATGATCAGTTACGTGAGCAGTGTATGATCAGCCACGTGATCAGTGCATGGTCAGACACGTGAACAGTGTATGATCAGCCACGTGATCAGTGCATGATATCCAAGTGATCAGTGCATGATCATCACGTGATCAGTGTATGATCAGCCACGTGAACAGTGCATGCTCAGTCACGTGATCTGGGCCTGCTGAGCTGCGTGATTACTGTCTGCTCATCTGCTTGACAATTGCCAGCTGAGCTGCACGATTCCTGCCTGTCATCTGCTTGACAATTGCCAGCTGTGCTGCGTAATTCCTGCCTGCTCAGCTGCTTGATTATTGCCAGCTGAGCAGCATGATTCCTCACACCTGAGTTCCATGATTATTGCCTGCTGACTGTTTGATTCGTGCCTACTCAGCTCTTTGTTTATTGCCTCCAGAGGCACATGATCAGTGTATGATAGCAAACATGATCAGCGCATGATCAGTCACATGATCAGCGCCATTAAGTCACGTGATCACTACATGATAGTCATGTGATCAGTCCATGCTCAGTCACGGTATCAGTGCATGATCAGCCACGTGATCAGTGCATGATCTGTCACAAGATTAGTGTATGATCATCCACGTGATCAGTGCATGGGCAGTCATGTGATCAGTGCATGATATAGACGTGACAGTGCATGATCAGTCTCGTGATCAGTGCATGATAGCCACGTGATCAGTGCATGATCAGTCACCTGATGGGTGTATGATCATTCACGTGACCTGTACATGGTAGCTACATGATCATTGCATGATCAGCCACGTGAGTAGTGCATGATAGCCACGTGATCACTGCATGATCAGTCACGTGATCAGTGCATGATCAGTCATGTGACCAGTACATGGTAGCTGCGTGATCATGGCATGATCAGCCACGTGAGCAGTGCATGATAGCCACGTGATCAGTGCATGATCAGACACGTGATCAGTGCATGATCAGTCACGTGATCAGTGCATGATCAGCCACGTGATCAGTGCATGATCAGCCACGTGATCAGTGCATGATCAGTCACGTGATCAGTGCATGATCAGCCACGTGATCAGTGCATGATCAGCCACGTGATCAGTGCATGATCAATTACGTGATCAGTGCATGATCAGTCACGTGACCAGTACATGGTAGCTACGTGATCAGTGCATGATCAGCCACGTGATCAGTGCATGATAGCCACGTGATCAGTGCATGATCAGTCACGTGATCAGTGCATGATCAGTCACGTGATCAGTGCATGATCAGCCACGTGATCAGTGCATGATCAGCCACGTGATCAGTGCATGATCAATTACGTGATCAGTGCATGATCAGTCACGTGATCAGTGCATGATAGCTACGTGATCAGTGCATGATCAGCCACGTGATCAGTGCATGATAGCCACGTGATCAGTGCATGATCAGCCACGTGATCAGTGCATGATCAGTCACGTGATCAGTGCATGATCAGTCACGTGATCAGTGCATGATCAGCCACGTGATCAGTGCATGATCAGCCACGTGATCAGTGCATGATCAGCCACGTGATCAGTGCATGATCAGTCACGTGATCAGTGCATGATAGCTACGTGATCAGTGCATGATCAGCCACGTGATCAGTGCATGATATCCACGTGATCAGTGCATGACAGCCACGTGATCAGTGCATGAGAGCCACGTGATCAGTGCATGATCAGTCACGTGATACATGTGTGATCAGCCACGTGATCAGTGCATGATGAGCCACGTGATCAGTGCATGATCAATTACGTGATCAGTGCATGATCAGTCACGTGACCAGTACATGGTTGCTACGTGATCGTTGCATGATCAGCCACGTGAGCAGAGCATGATAGCCACGTGATCAGTGCATGATCAGTCACGTGATCAGTACATGATCAGTCACGTGAACAGTGCATGATCATTTACGTGATCTTTGCATGATCAGTCACGTGACCAGTATATGGTTGCTACGTGATCATTCCATGACGAGCCACGTGAGCAGTGCATGATAGCCACGTGATGTGTGCATGAGTTACGTGAGCAGAGTATGATCAGCCACGTGATCAGTGCATGAGTGCCACGTGATCAGTGCATGATATGTCACGTGACAGGTGTGTGATCAGCCACGTGAACAGTGCATGTTCAGCCACGTGATCAGTGCATGATAGCCACGTGATCAGTGCATGATCAGTTACGTGAGCAGTGTATGATCAGCCACGTGATCAGTGCATGGTCAGACACGTGAACAGTGTATGATCAGCCACGTGATCAGTGCATGATATCCAAGTGATCAGTGCATGATCATCACGTGATCAGTGTATGATCAGCCACGTGAACAGTGCATGCTCAGTCACGTGATCTGGGCCTGCTGAGCTGCGTGATTACTGTCTGCTCATCTGCTTGACAATTGCCAGCTGAGCTGCACGATTCCTGCCTGTCATCTGCTTGACAATTGCCAGCTGTGCTGCGTAATTCCTGCCTGCTCAGCTGCTTGATTATTGCCAGCTGAGCAGCATGATTCCTCACAGCTGAGTTCCATGATTATTGCCTGCTGACTGTTTGATTCGTGCCTACTCAGCTCTTTGTTTATTGCCTCCAGAGGCACATGATCAGTGTATGATAGCAAACATGATCAGCGCATGATCAGTCACATGATCAGCGCCATTAAGTCACGTGATCACTACATGATAGTCATGTGATCAGTCCATGCTCAGTCACGGTATCAGTGCATGATCAGCCACGTGATCAGTGCATGATCTGTCACAAGATTAGTGTATGATCATCCACGTGATCAGTGCATGGGCAGTCATGTGATCAGTGCATGATATAGACGTGATCAGTGCATGATCAGTCTCGTGATCAGTGCATGATAGCCACGTGATCAGTGCATGATCAGTCACCTGATGGGTGTATGATCATTCACGTGACCTGTACATGGTAGCTACATGATCATTGCATGATCAGCCACGTGAGTAGTTCATGATAGCCACGTGATCACTGCATGATCAGTCACGTGATCAGTGCATGATCAGTCATGTGACCAGTACATGGTAGCTGCGTGATCATGGCATGATCAGCCACGTGAGCAGTGCATGATAGCCACGTGATCAGTGCATGATCAGACACGAGATCAGTGCATGATCAGTCACGTGATCAGTGCATGATCAGCCACGTGATCAGTGCATGACCAGGCACGTGATCAGTGTATGTCCAGCCAAGTGATCAGTGCATGATAGCCACGTGATCAGTGCATGATCAGTCACGTGATCAGTGCATGATCAGTTATGTGATCAGTGTATGATCAGCCACGTGATCAGTGCATGATCAGCCACATGATCAGTGCATGATCAATTACGTGATCAGTGCATGATCAGTCACGTGACCAGTACATGGTAGCTACGTGATCATTGCCTGATCAGCCACGTGATCAGTGCATGATAGCCACGTGATCAGTGCATGATAGCCACGTGATCAGTGCATGATCAGTCATGTGATACGTGTGTGATCAGCCACGTGATCAGTGCATGATATCCACGTGATCAGTGCATGACAGCCACGTGATCAGTGCATGAGAGCCACGTGATCAGTGCATGATCAGTCACGTGATACATGTGTGATCAGCCACGTGATCAGTGCATGATGAGCCACGTGATCAGTGCAGGATCAATTACGTGATCAGTGCATGATCAGTCACGTGACCAGTACATGGTTGCTACGTGATCGTTGCATGATCAGCCACGTGAGCAGAGCATGATAGCCACGTGATCAGTGCATGATCAGTCACGTGATCAGTACATGATCAGTCACGTGAACAGTGCATGATCATTTACGTGATCTTTGCATGATCAGTCACGTGACCAGTATATGGTTGCTACGTGATCATTCCATGACGAGCCACGTGAGCAGTGCATGATAGCCACGTGATGTGTGCATGAGTTACGTGAGCAGAGTATGATCAGCCACGTGATCAGTGCATGAGTGCCACGTGATCAGTGCATGATATGTCACGTGACAGGTGTGTGATCAGCCACGTGAACAGTGCATGTTCAGCCACGTGATCAGTGCATGATAGCCACGTGATCAGTGCATGATCAGTTACGTGAGCAGTGTATGATCAGCCACGTGATCAGTGCATGGTCAGACACGTGAACAGTGTATGATCAGCCACGTGATCAGTGCATGATATCCAAGTGATCAGTGCATGATCATCACGTGATCAGTGTATGATCAGCCACGTGAACAGTGCATGCTCAGTCACGTGATCTGGGCCTGCTGAGCTGCGTGATTACTGTCTGCTCATCTGCTTGACAATTGCCAGCTGAGCTGCACGATTCCTGCCTGTCATCTGCTTGACAATTGCCAGCTGTGCTGCGTAATTCCTGCCTGCTCAGCTGCTTGATTATTGCCAGCTGAGCAGCATGATTCCTCACACCTGAGTTCCATGATTATTGCCTGCTGACTGTTTGATTCGTGCCTACTCAGCTCTTTGTTTATTGCCTCCAGAGGCACATGATCAGTGTATGATAGCAAACATGATCAGCGCATGATCAGTCACATGATCAGCGCCATTAAGTCACGTGATCACTACATGATAGTCATGTGATCAGTCCATGCTCAGTCACGGTATCAGTGCATGATCAGCCACGTGATCAGTGCATGATCTGTCACAAGATTAGTGTATGATCATCCACGTGATCAGTGCATGGGCAGTCATGTGATCAGTGCATGATATAGACGTGATCAGTGCATGATCAGTCTCGTGATCAGTGCATGATAGCCACGTGATCAGTGCATGATCAGTCACCTGATGGGTGTATGATCATTCACGTGACCTGTACATGGTAGCTACATGATCATTGCATGATCAGCCACGTGAGTAGTTCATGATAGCCACGTGATCACTGCATGATCAGTCACGTGATCAGTGCATGATCAGTCATGTGACCAGTACATGGTAGCTGCGTGATCATGGCATGATCAGCCACGTGAGCAGTGCATGATAGCCACGTGATCAGTGCATGATCAGACACGTGATCAGTGCATGATCAGTCACGTGATCAGTGCATGATCAGCCACGTGATCAGTGCATGACCAGGCACGTGATCAGTGTATGTCAGCCAAGTGATCAGTGCATGATAGCCACGTGATCAGTGCATGATCAGTCACGTGATCAGTGCATGATCAGTTATGTGATCAGTGTATGATCAGCCACGTGATCAGTGCATGATCAGCCACATGATCAGTGCATGATCAATTACGTGATCAGTGCATGATCAGTCACGTGACCAGTACATGGTAGCTACGTGATCATTGCATGATCAGCCACGTGATCAGTGCATGATAGCCACGTGATCAGTGCATGATAGCCACGTGATCAGTGCATGATCAGTCATGTGATACGTGTGTGATCAGCCACGTGATCAGTGCATGATATCCACGTGATCAGTGCATGACAGCCACGTGATCAGTGCATGAGAGCCACGTGATCAGTGCATGATCAGTCACGTGATACATGTGTGATCAGCCACGTGATCAGTGCATGATGAGCCACGTGATCAGTGCAGGATCAATTACGTGATCAGTGCATGATCAGTCACGTGACCAGTACATGGTTGCTACGTGATCGTTGCATGATCAGCCACGTGAGCAGAGCATGATAGCCACGTGATCAGTGCATGATCAGTCACGTGATCAGTACATGATCAGTCACGTGAACAGTGCATGATCATTTACGTGATCTTTGCATGATCAGTCACGTGACCAGTATATGGTTGCTACGTGATCATTCCATGACGAGCCACGTGAGCAGTGCATGATAGCCACGTGATGTGTGCATGAGTTACGTGAGCAGAGTATGATCAGCCACGTGATCAGTGCATGAGTGCCACGTGATCAGTGCATGATATGTCACGTGACAGGTGTGTGATCAGCCACGTGAACAGTGCATGTTCAGCCACGTGATCAGTGCATGATAGCCACGTGATCAGTGCATGATCAGTTACGTGAGCAGTGTATGATCAGCCACGTGATCAGTGCATGGTCAGACACGTGAACAGTGTATGATCAGCCACGTGATCAGTGCATGATATCCAAGTGATCAGTGCATGATCATCACGTGATCAGTGTATGATCAGCCACGTGAACAGTGCATGCTCAGTCACGTGATCTGGGCCTGCTGAGCTGCGTGATTACTGTCTGCTCATCTGCTTGACAATTGCCAGCTGAGCTGCACGATTCCTGCCTGTCATCTGCTTGACAATTGCCAGCTGTGCTGCGTAATTCCTGCCTGCTCAGCTGCTTGATTATTGCCAGCTGAGCAGCATGATTCCTCACACCTGAGTTCCATGATTATTGCCTGCTGACTGTTTGATTCGTGCCTACTCAGCTCTTTGTTTATTGCCTCCAGAGGCACATGATCAGTGTATGATAGCAAACATGATCAGCGCATGATCAGTCACATGATCAGCGCCATTAAGTCACGTGATCACTACATGATAGTCATGTGATCAGTCCATGCTCAGTCACGGTATCAGTGCATGATCAGCCACGTGATCAGTGCATGATCTGTCACAAGATTAGTGTATGATCATCCACGTGATCAGTGCATGGGCAGTCATGTGATCAGTGCATGATATAGACGTGATCAGTGCATGATCAGTCTCGTGATCAGTGCATGATAGCCACGTGATCAGTGCATGATCAGTCACCTGATGGGTGTATGATCATTCACGTGACCTGTACATGGTAGCTACATGATCATTGCATGATCAGCCACGTGAGTAGTTCATGATAGCCACGTGATCACTGCATGATCAGTCACGTGATCAGTGCATGATCAGTCATGTGACCAGTACATGGTAGCTGCGTGATCATGGCATGATCAGCCACGTGAGCAGTGCATGATAGCCACGTGATCAGTGCATGATCAGACACGTGATCAGTGCATGATCAGTCACGTGATCAGTGCATGATCAGCCACGTGATCAGTGCATGACCAGGCACGTGATCAGTGTATGTCAGCCAAGTGATCAGTGCATGATAGCCACGTGATCAGTGCATGATCAGTCACGTGATCAGTGCATGATCAGTTATGTGATCAGTGTATGATCAGCCACGTGATCAGTGCATGATCAGCCACATGATCAGTGCATGATCAATTACGTGATCAGTGCATGATCAGTCACGTGACCAGTACATGGTAGCTACGTGATCATTGCATGATCAGCCACGTGATCAGTGCATGATAGCCACGTGATCAGTGCATGATAGCCACGTGATCAGTGCATGATCAGTCATGTGATACGTGTGTGATCAGCCACGTGATCAGTGCATGATATCCACGTGATCAGTGCATGACAGCCACGTGATCAGTGCATGAGAGCCACGTGATCAGTGCATGATCAGTCACGTGATACATGTGTGATCAGCCACGTGATCAGTGCATGATGAGCCACGTGATCAGTGCAGGATCAATTACGTGATCAGTGCATGATCAGTCACGTGACCAGTACATGGTTGCTACGTGATCGTTGCATGATCAGCCACGTGAGCAGAGCATGATAGCCACGTGATCAGTGCATGATCAGTCACGTGATCAGTACATGATCAGTCACGTGAACAGTGCATGATCATTTACGTGATCTTTGCATGATCAGTCACGTGACCAGTATATGGTTGCTACGTGATCATTCCATGACGAGCCACGTGAGCAGTGCATGATAGCCACGTGATGTGTGCATGAGTTACGTGAGCAGAGTATGATCAGCCACGTGATCAGTGCATGAGTGCCACGTGATCAGTGCATGATATGTCACGTGACAGGTGTGTGATCAGCCACGTGAACAGTGCATGTTCAGCCACGTGATCAGTGCATGATAGCCACGTGATCAGTGCATGATCAGTTACGTGAGCAGTGTATGATCAGCCACGTGATCAGTGCATGGTCAGACACGTGAACAGTGTATGATCAGCCACGTGATCAGTGCATGATATCCAAGTGATCAGTGCATGATCATCACGTGATCAGTGTATGATCAGCCACGTGAACAGTGCATGCTCAGTCACGTGATCTGGGCCTGCTGAGCTGCGTGATTACTGTCTGCTCATCTGCTTGACAATTGCCAGCTGAGCTGCACGATTCCTGCCTGTCATCTGCTTGACAATTGCCAGCTGTGCTGCGTAATTCCTGCCTGCTCAGCTGCTTGATTATTGCCAGCTGAGCAGCATGATTCCTCACACCTGAGTTCCATGATTATTGCCTGCTGACTGTTTGATTCGTGCCTACTCAGCTCTTTGTTTATTGCCTCCAGAGGCACATGATCAGTGTATGATAGCAAACATGATCAGCGCATGATCAGTCACATGATCAGCGCCATTAAGTCACGTGATCACTACATGATAGTCATGTGATCAGTCCATGCTCAGTCACGGTATCAGTGCATGATCAGCCACGTGATCAGTGCATGATCTGTCACAAGATTAGTGTATGATCATCCACGTGATCAGTGCATGGGCAGTCATGTGATCAGTGCATGATATAGACGTGATCAGTGCATGATCAGTCTCGTGATCAGTGCATGATAGCCACGTGATCAGTGCATGATCAGTCACCTGATGGGTGTATGATCATTCACGTGACCTGTACATGGTAGCTACATGATCATTGCATGATCAGCCACGTGAGTAGTGCATGATAGCCACGTGATCACTGCATGATCAGTCACGTGATCAGTGCATGATCAGTCATGTGACCAGTACATGGTAGCTGCGTGATCATGGCATGATCAGCCACGTGAGCAGTGCATGATAGCCACGTGATCAGTGCATGATCAGACACGTGATCAGTGCATGATCAGTCACGTGATCAGTGCATGATCAGCCACGTGATCAGTGCATGATCAGGCACGTGATCAGTGTATGTCAGCCAGTGATCAGTGCATGATAGCCACGTGATCAGTGCATGATCAGTCACGTGATCAGTGCATGATCAGTTATGTGATCAGTGTATGATCAGCCACGTGATCAGTGCATGATCAGCCACATGATCAGTGCATGATCAATTACGTGATCAGTGCATGATCAGTCACGTGACCAGTACATGGTAGCTACGTGATCATTGCATGATCAGCCACGTGATCAGTGCATGATAGCCACGTGATCAGTGCATGATAGCCACGTGATCAGTGCATGATCAGTCATGTGATACGTGTGTGATCAGCCACGTGATCAGTGCATGATATCCACGTGATCAGTGCATGACAGCCACGTGATCAGTGCATGAGAGCCACGTGATCAGTGCATGATCAGTCACGTGATACATGTGTGATCAGCCACGTGATCAGTGCATGATGAGCCACGTGATCAGTGCATGATCAATTACGTGATCAGTGCATGATCAGTCACGTGACCAGTACATGGTTGCTACGTGATCGTTGCATGATCAGCCACGTGAGCAGTGCATGATAGCCACGTGATCAGTGCATGATCAGTCACGTGATCAGTACATGATCAGTCACGTGAACAGTGCATGATCATTTACGTGATCTTTGCATGATCAGTCACGTGACCAGTATATGGTTGCTACGTGATCATTCCATGATCAGCCACGTGAGCAGTGCATGATAGCCACGTGATGTGTGCATGAGTTACGTGAGCAGTGTATGATCAGCCACGTGATCAGTGCATGAGTGCCACGTGATCAGTGCATGATAGTCACGTGATCAGTGTGTGATCAGCCACGTGAACAGTGCATGATCAGCCACGTGATCAGTGCATGATAGCCACGTGATCAGTGCATGATCATCACGTGATCAGTGTATGATCAGCCACGTGAACAGTGCATGCTCAGTCACGTGATCAGGGCCTGCTGAGCTGCGTGATTACTGTCTGCTCATCTGCTTGACAATTGCCAGCTGAGCTGCACGATTCCTGCCTGTCATCTGCTTGACAATTGCCAGCTGTGCTGCGTAATTCCTGCCTGCTCAGCTGCTTGATTATTGCCAGCTGAGCAGCATGATTCCTCACACCTGAGTTCCATGATTATTGCCTGCTGACTGTTTGATTCGTGCCTACTCAGCTCTTTGTTTATTGCCTCCAGAGGCACATGATCAGTGTATGATAGCAAACATGATCAGCGCATGATCAGTCACATGATCAGCGCCATTAAGTCACGTGATCACTACATGATAGTCATGTGATCAGTCCATGCTCAGTCACGGTATCAGTGCATGATCAGCCACGTGATCAGTGCATGATCTGTCACAAGATTAGTGTATGATCATCCACGTGATCAGTGCACGGGCAGTCATGTGATCAGTGCATGATATAGACGTGAACAGTGCATGATCAGTCTCGTGATCAGTGCATGATAGCCACGTGATCAGTGCATGATCAGTCACCTGATGGGTGTATGATCATTCACGTGACCTGTACATGGTAGCTACATGATCATTGCATGATCAGCCACGTGAGTAGTTCATGATAGCCACGTGATCACTGCATGATCAGTCACGTGATCAGTGCATGATCAGTCATGTGACCAGTACATGGTAGCTGCGTGATCATGGCATGATCAGCCACGTGAGCAGTGCATGATAGCCACGTGATCAGTGCATGATCAGACACGTGATCAGTGCATGATCAGTCACGTGATCAGTGCATGATCAGCCACGTGATCAGTGCATGATCAGGCACGTGATCAGTGTATGTCAGCCAAGTGATCAGTGCATGATAGCCACGTGATCAGTGCATGATCAGTCACGTGATCAGTGCATGATCAGTTATGTGATCAGTGTATGATCAGCCACGTGATCAGTGCATGATCAGCCACATGATCAGTGCATGATCAATTACGTGATCAGTGCATGATCAGTCACGTGACCAGTACATGGTAGCTACGTGATCATTGCATGATCAGCCACGTGATCAGTGCATGATAGCCACGTGATCAGTGCATGATAGCCACGTGATCAGTGCATGATCAGTCATGTGATACGTGTGTGATCAGCCACGTGATCAGTGCATGATATCCACGTGATCAGTGCATGACAGCCACGTGATCAGTGCATGAGAGCCACGGATCAGTGCATGATCAGTCACGTGATACATGTGTGATCAGCCACGTGATCAGTGCATGATGAGCCACGTGATCAGTGCAGGATCAATTACGTGATCAGTGCATGATCAGTCACGTGACCAGTACATGGTTGCTACGTGATCGTTGCATGATCAGCCACGTGAGCAGAGCATGATAGCCACGTGATCAGTGCATGATCAGTCACGTGATCAGTACATGATCAGTCACGTGAACAGTGCATGATCATTTACGTGATCTTTGCATGATCAGTCACGTGACCAGTATATGGTTGCTACGTGATCATTCCATGACGAGCCACGTGAGCAGTGCATGATAGCCACGTGATGTGTGCATGAGTTACGTGAGCAGAGTATGATCAGCCACGTGATCAGTGCATGAGTGCCACGTGATCAGTGCATGATATGTCACGTGACAGGTGTGTGATCAGCCACGTGAACAGTGCATGTTCAGCCACGTGATCAGTGCATGATAGCCACGTGATCAGTGCATGATCAGTTACGTGAGCAGTGTATGATCAGCCACGTGATCAGTGCATGGTCAGACACGTGAACAGTGTATGATCAGCCACGTGATCAGTGCATGATATCCAAGTGATCAGTGCATGATCATCACGTGATCAGTGTATGATCAGCCACGTGAACAGTGCATGCTCAGTCACGTGATCTGGGCCTGCTGAGCTGCGTGATTACTGTCTGCTCATCTGCTTGACAATTGCCAGCTGAGCTGCACGATTCCTGCCTGTCATCTGCTTGACAATTGCCAGCTGTGCTGCGTAATTCCTGCCTGCTCAGCTGCTTGATTATTGCCAGCTGAGCAGCATGATTCCTCACAGCTGAGTTCCATGATTATTGCCTGCTGACTGTTTGATTCGTGCCTACTCAGCTCTTTGTTTATTGCCTCCAGAGGCACATGATCAGTGTATGATAGCAAACATGATCAGCGCATGATCAGTCACATGATCAGCGCCATTAAGTCACGTGATCACTACATGATAGTCATGTGATCAGTCCATGCTCAGTCACGGTATCAGTGCATGATCAGCCACGTGATCAGTGCATGATCTGTCACAAGATTAGTGTATGATCATCCACGTGATCAGTGCATGGGCAGTCATGTGATCAGTGCATGATATAGACGTGAACAGTGCATGATCAGTCTCGTGATCAGTGCATGATAGCCACGTGATCAGTGCATGATCAGTCACCTGATGGGTGTATGATCATTCACGTGACCTGTACATGGTAGCTACATGATCATTGCATGATCAGCCACGTGAGTAGTTCATGATAGCCACGTGATCACTGCATGATCAGTCACGTGATCAGTGCATGATCAGTCATGTGACCAGTACATGGTAGCTGCGTGATCATGGCATGATCAGCCACGTGAGCAGTGCATGATAGCCACGTGATCAGTGCATGATCAGACACGTGATCAGTGCATGATCAGTCACGTGATCAGTGCATGATCAGCCACGTGATCAGTGCATGACCAGGCACGTGATCAGTGTATGTCAGCCAAGTGATCAGTGCATGATAGCCACGTGATCAGTGCATGATCAGTCACGTGATCAGTGCATGATCAGTTATGTGATCAGTGTATGATCAGCCACGTGATCAGTGCATGATCAGCCACATGATCAGTGCATGATCAATTACGTGATCAGTGCATGATCAGTCACGTGACCAGTACATGGTAGCTACGTGATCATTGCCTGATCAGCCACGTGATCAGTGCATGATAGCCACGTGATCAGTGCATGATAGCCACGTGATCAGTGCATGATCAGTCATGTGATACGTGTGTGATCAGCCACGTGATCAGTGCATGATATCCACGTGATCAGTGCATGACAGCCACGTGATCAGTGCATGAGAGCCACGTGATCAGTGCATGATCAGTCACGTGATACATGTGTGATCAGCCACGTGATCAGTGCATGATGAGCCACGTGATCAGTGCATGATCAATTACGTGATCAGTGCATGATCAGTCACGTGACCAGTACATGGTTGCTACGTGATCGTTGCATGATCAGCCACGTGAGCAGTGCATGATAGCCACGTGATCAGTGCATGATCAGTCACGTGATCAGTACATGATCAGTCACGTGAACAGTGCATGATCATTTACGTGATCTTTGCATGATCAGTCACGTGACCAGTATATGGTTGCTACGTGATCATTCCATGATGAGCCACGTGAGCAGTGCATGATAGCCACGTGATGTGTGCATGAGTTACGTGAGCAGAGTATGATCAGCCACGTGATCAGTGCATGAGTGCCACGTGATCAGTGCATGATATGTCACGTGACAGTGTGTGATCAGCCACGTGAACAGTGCATGATCAGCCACGTGATCAGTGCATGATAGCCACGTGATCAGTGCATGATCATCACGTGATCAGTGTATGATCAGCCACGTGATCAGTGCATGCTCAGTCACGTGATCAGGGCCTGCTGAGCTGCGTGATTACTGTCTGCTCATCTGCTTGACAATTGCCAGCTGAGCTGCACGATTCCTGCCTGTCATCTGCTTGACAATTGCCAGCTGTGCTGCGTAATTCCTGCCTGCTCAGCTGCTTGATTATTGCCAGCTGAGCAGCATGATTCCTCACACCTGAGTTCCATGATTATTGCCTGCTGACTGTTTGATTCGTGCCTACTCAGCTCTTTGTTTATTGCCTCCAGAGGCACATGATCAGTGTATGATAGCAAACATGATCAGCGCATGATCAGTCACATGATCAGCGCCATTAAGTCACGTGATCACTACATGATAGTCATGTGATCAGTCCATGCTCAGTCACGGTATCAGTGCATGATCAGCCACGTGATCAGTGCATGATCTGTCACGTGATTAGTGTATGATCATCCACGTGATCAGTGCATGGGCAGTCATGTGATCAGTGCATGATATAGACGTGATCAGTGCATGATCAGTCACGTGATCAGTGCATGATCAGCCACGTGATCAGTGCATGATCAGTCACGTGATCAGTGCATGATCAGTCACGTGATCAGTGCATGATCAGCCACGTGATCAGTGCATGATAGCCACGTGATCAGTGCATGATCAGTCACGTGATCAGTGCATGATCAGTCACGTGATCAGTGCATGATCAGCCACGTGATCAGTGCATGATCAGCCACGTGATCAGTGCATGATCAATCACGTGATCAGTGCATGATCAGTCACGTGACCAGTGCATGATAGCTACGTGATCAGTGCATGATCAGCCACGTGATCAGTGCATGATAGCCACGTGATCAGTGCATGATCAGCCACGTGATCAGTGCATGATCAGTCACGTGATCAGTGTGTGATCAGCCACGTGATCAGTGCATGATAGCCACGTGATCAGTGCATGATCAGCCACGTGATCAGTGCATGATAGCCACGTGATCAGTGCATGATCAGTCACGTGATCATGTGTGATCAGCCACGTGATCAGTGCATGATAGCCACGTGATCAGTGCATGATCAGTTACGTGATCAGTGCATGATCAGTCACGTGATCAGTGCATGGTCAGCACGTGATCAGTGCATGATCAGCCACGTGATCAGTGCATGATAGCCACGTGATCAGTGCATGATCAGTCACGTGATCAGTGCATGATCAGCCACGTGAACAGTGCATGCTCAGTCACGTGATCTGGGCCTGCTGAGCTGCGTGATTACTGTCTGCTCATCTGCTTGACAATTGCCAGCTGAGCTGCACGATTCCTGCCTGTCATCTGCTTGACAATTGCCAGCTGTGCTGCGTAATTCCTGCCTGCTCAGCTGCTTGATTATTGCCAGCTGAGCAGCATGATTCCTCACACCTGAGTTCCATGATTATTGCCTGCTGACTGATTCGTGCCTACTCAGCTCTTTGTTTATTGCCTCCAGAGGCACATGATCAGTGTATGATAGCAAACATGATCAGTGCATGATCAGTCACATGATCAGCGCCATTAAGTCACGTGATCACTACATGATAGTCATGTGATCAGTCCATGCTCAGTCACGGTATCAGTGCATGATCAGCCACGTGATCAGTGCATGATCTGTCACATGATTAGTGTATGATCATCCACGTGATCAGTGCATGGGCAGTCATGTGATCAGTGCATGATATAGACGTGATCAGTGCATGATCAGTCACGTGATCAGTGCATGATAGCCACGTGATCAGTGCATGATCAGCCACGTGATCAGTGCATGAGAGCCACGTGATCAGTGCATGATCAGTCACGTGATCATGTGTGATCAGCCACGTGATCAGTGCATGATGAGCCACGTGATCAGTGCATGATCAATTACGTGATCAGTGCATGATCAGTCACGTGACCAGTACATGGTTGCTACGTGATCGTTGCATGATCAGCCACGTGAGCAGTGCATGATAGCCACGTGATCAGTGCATGATCAGTCACGTGATCAGTACATGATCAGTCACGTGATCAGTGCATGATCATTTACGTGATCAGTGCATGATCAGTCACGTGACCAGTATATGGTTGCTACGTGATCATTCCATGACGAGCCACGTGAGCAGTGCATGATAGCCACGTGATGTGTGCATGAGTTACGTGAGCAGAGTATGATCAGCCACGTGATCAGTGCATGAGTGCCACGTGATCAGTGCATGATATGTCACGTGACAGGTGTGTGATCAGCCACGTGAACAGTGCATGTTCAGCCACGTGATCAGTGCATGATAGCCACGTGATCAGTGCATGATCAGTTACGTGAGCAGTGTATGATCAGCCACGTGATCAGTGCATGGTCAGACACGTGAACAGTGCATGATCAGCCACGTGATCAGTGCATGATCATCACGTGATCAGTGTATGATCAGCCACGTGAACAGTGCATGCTCAGTCACGTGATCTGGGCCTGCTGAGCTGCGTGATTACTGTCTGCTCATCTGCTTGACAATTGCCAGCTGAGCTGCACGATTCCTGCCTGTCATCTGCTTGACAATTGCCAGCTGTGCTGCGTAATTCCTGCCTGCTCAGCTGCTTGATTATTGCCAGCTGAGCAGCATGATTCCTCACACCTGAGTTCCATGATTATTGCCTGCTGACTGTTTGATTCGTGCCTACTCAGCTCTTTGTTTATTGCCTCCAGAGGCACATGATCAGTGTATGATAGCAAACATGATCAGCGCATGATCAGTCACATGATCACTACATGATAGTCATGTGATCAGTCCATGCTCAGTCACGGTATCAGTGCATGATCAGCCACGTGATCAGTGCATGATCTGTCACAAGATTAGTGTATGATCATCCACGTGATCAGTGCATGGGCAGTCATGTGATCAGTGCATGATATAGACGTGAACAGTGCATGATCAGTCTCGTGATCAGTGCATGATAGCCACGTGATCAGTGCATGATCAGTCACCTGATGGGTGTATGATCATTCACGTGACCTGTACATGGTAGCTACATGATCATTGCATGATCAGCCACGTGAGTAGTTCATGATAGCCACGTGATCACTGCATGATCAGTCACGTGATCAGTGCATGATCAGTCATGTGACCAGTACATGGTAGCTGCGTGATCATGGCATGATCAGCCACGTGAGCAGTGCATGATAGCCACGTGATCAGTGCATGATCAGACACGAGATCAGTGCATGATCAGTCACGTGATCAGTGCATGATCAGCCACGTGATCAGTGCATGACCAGGCACGTGATCAGTGTATGTCAGCCAAGTGATCAGTGCATGATAGCCACGTGATCAGTGCATGATCAGTCACGTGATCAGTGCATGATCAGTTACGTGATCAGTGCATGATCAGCCACGTGATCAGTGCATGATCAATTACGTGATCAGTGCATGATCAGTCACGTGACCAGTACATGGTAGCTACGTGATCATTGCATGATCAGCCACGTGATCAGTGCATGATAGCCACGTGATCAGTGCATGATAGCCACGTGATCAGTGCATGATCAGTCATGTGATACGTGTGTGATCAGCCACGTGATCAGTGCATGATATCCACGTGATCAGTGCATGACAGCCACGTGATCAGTGCATGAGAGCCACGGGATCAGTGCATGATCAGTCACGTGATACATGTGTGATCAGCCACGTGATCAGTGCATGATGAGCCACGTGATCAGTGCAGGATCAATTACGTGATCAGTGCATGATCAGTCACGTGACCAGTACATGGTTGCTACGTGATCGTTGCATGATCAGCCACGTGAGCAGAGCATGATAGCCACGTGATCAGTGCATGATCAGTCACGTGATCAGTACATGATCAGTCACGTGAACAGTGCATGATCATTTACGTGATCTTTGCATGATCAGTCACGTGACCAGTATATGGTTGCTACGTGATCATTCCATGACGAGCCACGTGAGCAGTGCATGATAGCCACGTGATGTGTGCATGAGTTACGTGAGCAGAGTATGATCAGCCACGTGATCAGTGCATGAGTGCCACGTGATCAGTGCATGATATGTCACGTGACAGGTGTGTGATCAGCCACGTGAACAGTGCATGTTCAGCCACGTGATCAGTGCATGATAGCCACGTGATCAGTGCATGATCAGTTACGTGAGCAGTGTATGATCAGCCACGTGATCAGTGCATGGTCAGACACGTGAACAGTGTATGATCAGCCACGTGATCAGTGCATGATCATCACGTGATCAGTGTATGATCAGCCACGTGAACAGTGCATGCTCAGTCACGTGATCTGGGCCTGCTGAGCTGCGTGATTACTGTCTGCTCATCTGCTTGACAATTGCCAGCTGAGCTGCACGATTCCTGCCTGTCATCTGCTTGACAATTGCCAGCTGTGCTGCGTAATTCCTGCCTGCTCAGCTGCTTGATTATTGCCAGCTGAGCAGCATGATTCCTCACACCTGAGTTCCATGATTATTGCCTGCTGACTGTTTGATTCGTGCCTACTCAGCTCTTTGTTTATTGCCTCCAGAGGCACATGATCAGTGTATGATAGCAAACATGATCAGCGCATGATCAGTCACATGATCAGCGCCATTAAGTCACGTGATCACTACATGATAGTCATGTGATCAGTCCATGCTCAGTCACGGTATCAGTGCATGATCAGCCACGTGATCAGTGCATGATCTGTCACAAGATTAGTGTATGATCATCCACGTGATCAGTGCATGGGCAGTCATGTGATCAGTGCATGATATAGACGTGATCAGTGCATGATCAGTCTCGTGATCAGTGCATGATAGCCACGTGATCAGTGCATGATCAGTCACCTGATGGGTGTATGATCATTCACGTGACCTGTACATGGTAGCTACATGATCATTGCATGATCAGCCACGTGAGTAGTTCATGATAGCCACGTGATCACTGCATGATCAGTCACGTGATCAGTGCATGATCAGTCATGTGACCAGTACATGGTAGCTGCGTGATCATGGCATGATCAGCCACGTGAGCAGTGCATGATAGCCACGTGATCAGTGCATGATCAGACACGTGATCAGTGCATGATCAGTCACGTGATCAGTGCATGATCAGCCACGTGATCAGTGCATGACCAGGCACGTGATCAGTGTATGTCAGCCACGTGATCAGTGCATGATAGCCACGTGATCAGTGCATGATCAGTCACGTGATCAGTGCATGATCAGTTACGTGATCAGTGCATGATCAGCCACGTGATCAGTGCATGATCAGCCACGTGATCAGTGCATGATCAATTACGTGATCAGTGCATGATCAGTCACGTGACCAGTACATGGTAGCTACGTGATCATTGCATGATCAGCCACGTGATCAGTGCATGATAGCCACGTGATCAGTGCATGATAGCCACGTGATCAGTGCATGATCAGTCATGTGATACGTGTGTGATCAGCCACGTGATCAGTGCATGATATCCACGTGATCAGTGCATGACAGCCACGTGATCAGTGCATGAGAGCCACGTGATCAGTGCATGATCAGTCACGTGACACATGTGTGATCAGCCACGTGATCAGTGCATGATCAGCCACGTGATCAGTGCATGATCAGTTACGTGATCAGTGCATGATCAGTCACGTGATCAGTGCATGGTTGCACGTGATCAGTGCATGATCAGCCACGTGATCAGTGCATGATAGCCACGTGATCAGTGCATGATCAGTCACGTGATCAGTGCATGATCAGCCACGTGAACAGTGCATGCTCAGTCACGTGATCTGGGCCTGCTGAGCTGCGTGATTACTGTCTGCTCATCTGCTTGACAATTGCCAGCTGAGCTGCACGATTCCTGCCTGTCATCTGCTTGACAATTGCCAGCTGTGCTGCGTAATTCCTGCCTGCTCAGCTGCTTGATTATTGCCAGCTGAGCAGCATGATTCCTCACACCTGAGTTCCATGATTATTGCCTGCTGACTGATTCGTGCCTACTCAGCTCTTTGTTTATTGCCTCCAGAGGCACATGATCAGTGTATGATAGCAAACATGATCAGCGCATGATCAGTCACATGATCAGCGCCATTAAGTCACGTGATCACTACATGATAGTCATGTGATCAGTCCATGCTCAGTCACGGTATCAGTGCATGATCAGCCACGTGATCAGTGCATGATCTGTCACAAGATTAGTGTATGATCATCCACGTGATCAGTGCATGGGCAGTCATGTGATCAGTGCATGATATAGACGTGATCAGTGCATGATCAGTCTCGTGATCAGTGCATGATAGCCACGTGATCAGTGCATGATCAGTCACCTGATGGGTGTATGATCATTCACGTGACCTGTACATGGTAGCTACATGATCATTGCATGATCAGCCACGTGAGTAGTGCATGATAGCCACGTGATCACTGCATGATCAGTCACGTGATCAGTGCATGATCAGTCATGTGACCAGTACATGGTAGCTGCGTGATCATGGCATGATCAGCCACGTGAGCAGTGCATGATAGCCACGTGATCAGTGCATGATCAGACACGTGATCAGTGCATGATCAGTCACGTGATCAGTGCATGATCAGCCACGTGATCAGTGCATGATCAGGCACGTGATCAGTGTATGTCAGCCAAGTGATCAGTGCATGATAGCCACGTGATCAGTGCATGATCAGTCACGTGATCAGTGCATGATCAGTTGTGATCAGTGCATGATCAGCCACGTGATCAGTGCATGATCAGCCACATGATCAGTGCATGATCAATTACGTGATCAGTGCATGATCAGTCACGTGACCAGTACATGGTAGCTACGTGATCATTGCATGATCAGCCACGTGATCAGTGCATGATAGCCACGTGATCAGTGCATGATAGCCACGTGATCAGTGCATGATCAGTCATGTGATACGTGTGTGATCAGCCACGTGATCAGTGCATGATATCCACGTGATCAGTGCATGACAGCCACGTGATCAGTGCATGAGAGCCACGTGATCAGTGCATGATCAGTCACGTGATACATGTGTGATCAGCCACGTGATCAGTGCATGATGAGCCACGTGATCAGTGCATGATCAATTACGTGATCAGTGCATGATCAGTCACGTGACCAGTACATGGTTGCTACGTGATCGTTGCATGATCAGCCACGTGAGCAGAGCATGATAGCCACGTGATCAGTGCATGATCAGTCACGTGATCAGTACATGATCAGTCACGTGAACAGTGCATGATCATTTACGTGATCTTTGCATGATCAGTCACGTGACCAGTATATGGTTGCTACGTGATCATTCCATGACGAGCCACGTGAGCAGTGCATGATAGCCACGTGATGTGTGCATGAGTTACGTGAGCAGAGTATGATCAGCCACGTGATCAGTGCATGAGTGCCACGTGATCAGTGCATGATGCCACGTGATCAGTGCATGATCAGTTACGTGAGCAGTGTATGATCAGCCACGTGATCAGTGCATGGTCAGACACGTGAACAGTGTATGATCAGCCACGTGATCAGTGCATGATATCCAAGTGATCAGTGCATGATCATCACGTGATCAGTGTATGATCAGCCACGTGAACAGTGCATGCTCAGTCACGTGATCTGGGCCTGCTGAGCTGCGTGATTACTGTCTGCTCATCTGCTTGACAATTGCCAGCTGAGCTGCACGATTCCTGCCTGTCATCTGCTTGACAATTGCCAGCTGTGCTGCGTAATTCCTGCCTGCTCAGCTGCTTGATTATTGCCAGCTGAGCAGCATGATTCCTCACAGCTGAGTTCCATGATTATTGCCTGCTGACTGTTTGATTCGTGCCTACTCAGCTCTTTGTTTATTGCCTCCAGAGGCACATGATCAGTGTATGATAGCAAACATGATCAGCGCATGATCAGTCACATGATCAGCGCCATTAAGTCACGTGATCACTACATGATAGTCATGTGATCAGTCCATGCTCAGTCACGGTATCAGTGCATGATCAGCCACGTGATCAGTGCATGATCTGTCACAAGATTAGTGTATGATCATCCACGTGATCAGTGCATGGGCAGTCATGTGATCAGTGCATGATATAGACGTGATCAGTGCATGATCAGTCTCGTGATCAGTGCATGATAGCCACGTGATCAGTGCATGATCAGTCACCTGATGGGTGTATGATCATTCACGTGACCTGTACATGGTAGCTACATGATCATTGCATGATCAGCCACGTGAGTAGTGCATGATAGCCACGTGATCAGTGCATGATCAGTCACGTGATCAGTGCATGATCAGTCACGTGATCAGTGCATGATCAGTCACGTGACCAGTGCATGAGCCACGTGATCAGTGCATGATCAGCCACGTGATCAGTGCATGATAGCCACGTGATCAGTGCATGATCAGCCACGTGATCAGTGCATGATCAGTCACGTGATCAGTGCATGATCAGCCACGTGATCAGTGCATGATATCCACGTGATCAGTGCATGATCAGCCACGTGATCAGTGCATGATAGCCACGTGATCAGTGCATGATCAGTCACGTGATCATGTGTGATCAGCCACGTGATCAGTGCATGATCAGCCACGTGATCAGTGCATGATCAATTACGTGATCAGTGCATGATCAGTCACGTGATCAGTGCATGGTAGCTACGTGATCAGTGCATGATCAGCCACGTGATCAGTGCATGATAGCCACGTGATCAGTGCATGATCAGCCACGTGATCAGTGCATGATAGCCACGTGATCAGTGCATGATCATCACGTGATCAGTGCATGATCAGCCACGTGATCAGTGCATGATCAGTCACGTGATCAGTGCATGATGAGCTGCGTGATCACTGTCTGCTCATCTGCTTGACAATTGCCATCAGCTGCACGATTCCTGCCTGATCAGCTGCTTGATCATTGCCAGCTGAGCAGCATGATTCCTCACACCTGAGTTCCATGATCATTGCCTGCTGACTGATTGATCGTGCCTATCAGCTCTTTGTTCATTGCCTCCAGAGGCACATGATCAGTGCATGATAGCAACGTGATCAGTGCATGATCAGTCACGTGATCAGTGCATGAAGTCACGTGATCAGTGCATGATCAGTCACGTGATCAGTGCATGATCAGTCACGTGACCAGTACATGGTTGCTACGTGATCGTTGCATGATCAGCCACGTGAGCAGTGCATGATAGCCACGTGATCAGTGCATGATCAGTCACGTGATCAGTGCATGATCAGTCACGTGAACAGTGCATGATCATTTACGTGATCAGTGCATGATCAGTCACGTGACCAGTATATGGTTGCTACGTGATCATTCCATGACGAGCCACGTGAGCAGTGCATGATAGCCACGTGATGTGTGCATGAGTTACGTGAGCAGAGTATGATCAGCCACGTGATCAGTGCATGAGTGCCACGTGATCAGTGCATGATATGTCACGTGACAGGTGTGTGATCAGCCACGTGAACAGTGCATGTTCAGCCACGTGATCAGTGCATGATAGCCACGTGATCAGTGCATGATCAGTTACGTGAGCAGTGTATGATCAGCCACGTGATCAGTGCATGGTCAGACACGTGAACAGTGTATGATCAGCCACGTGATCAGTGCATGATATCCAAGTGATCAGTGCATGATCATCACGTGATCAGTGTATGATCAGCCACGTGAACAGTGCATGCTCAGTCACGTGATCTGGGCCTGCTGAGCTGCGTGATTACTGTCTGCTCATCTGCTTGACAATTGCCAGCTGAGCTGCACGATTCCTGCCTGTCATCTGCTTGACAATTGCCAGCTGTGCTGCGTAATTCCTGCCTGCTCAGCTGCTTGATTATTGCCAGCTGAGCAGCATGATTCCTCACACCTGAGTTCCATGATTATTGCCTGCTGACTGTTTGATTCGTGCCTACTCAGCTCTTTGTTTATTGCCTCCAGAGGCACATGATCAGTGTATGATAGCAAACATGATCAGCGCATGATCAGTCACATGATCAGCGCCATTAAGTCACGTGATCACTACATGATAGTCATGTGATCAGTCCATGCTCAGTCACGGTATCAGTGCATGATCAGCCACGTGATCAGTGCATGATCTGTCACAAGATTAGTGTATGATCATCCACGTGATCAGTGCATGGGCAGTCATGTGATCAGTGCATGATATAGACGTGATCAGTGCATGATCAGTCTCGTGATCAGTGCATGATAGCCACGTGATCAGTGCATGATCAGTCACCTGATGGGTGTATGATCATTCACGTGACCTGTACATGGTAGCTACATGATCATTGCATGATCAGCCACGTGAGTAGTGCATGATAGCCACGTGATCACTGCATGATCAGTCACGTGATCAGTGCATGATCAGTCATGTGACCAGTACATGGTAGCTGCGTGATCATGGCATGATCAGCCACGTGAGCAGTGCATGATAGCCACGTGATCAGTGCATGATCAGACACGTGATCAGTGCATGATCAGTCACGTGATCAGTGCATGATCAGCCACGTGATCAGTGCATGATCAGGCACGTGATCAGTGCATGATCAGCCACGTGATCAGTGCATGATAGCCACGTGATCAGTGCATGATCAGTCACGTGATCAGTGCATGATCAGCCACGTGATCAGTGCATGATCAGTTACGTGATCAGTGCATGATCAGTCACGTGATCAGTGCATGGTAGCTACGTGATCAGTGCATGATCAGCCACGTGATCAGTGCATGATAGCCACGTGATCAGTGCATGATCAGCCACGTGATCAGTGCATGATCAGCCACGTGATCAGTGCATGCTCAGTCACGTGATCAGGGCCTGCTGAGCTGCGTGATTACTGTCTGCTCATCTGCTTGACAATTGCCAGCTGAGCTGCACGATTCCTGCCTGCTCAGCTGCTTGATTATTGCCAGCTGAGCAGCATGATTCCTCACACCTGTGTTCCATGATTATTGCCTGCTGACTGTTTGATTCGTGCCTACTCAGCTCTTTGTTTATTGCCTCCAGAGGCACATGATCAGTGTATGATAGCAAACATGATCAGTGCATGATCAGTCACATGATCAGTGCCATTAAGTCACGTGATCAGTACATGATAGTCATGTGATCAGTCCATGCTCAGTCACGGTATCAGTGCATGATCAGCCACGTGATCAGTGCATGATCTGTCACGTGATCAGTGTATGATCATCCACGTGATCAGTGCATGGGCAGTCATGTGATCAGTGCATGATATAGACGTGATCAGTGCATGATCAGTCACGTGATCAGTGCATGATAGCCACGTGATCAGTGCATGATCAGTCACCTGATGGGTGTATGATCATTCACGTGACCTGTACATGGTAGCTACATGATCATTGCATGATCAGCCACGTGAGTAGTGCATGATAGCCACGTGATCAGTGCATGATCAGTCACGTGATCAGTGCATGATCAGTCATGTGACCAGTACATGGTAGCTGCGTGATCATGGCATGATCAGCCACGTGATCAGTGCATGATAGCCACGTGATCAGTGCATGATCAGTCACGTGATCAGTGCATGATCAGTCACGTGATCAGTGCATGATCAGCCACGTGATCAGTGCATGATCAGCCACGTGATCAGTGCATGATCAATCACGTGATCAGTGCATGATCAGTCACGTGATCAGTGCATGATAGCTACGTGATCAGTGCATGATCAGCCACGTGATCAGTGCATGATCAGCCACGTGATCAGTGCATGATAGCCACGTGATCAGTGCATGATCAGTCACGTGATCAGTGCATGATCAGTCACGTGACCAGTACATGGTAGCTGCGTGATCATGCATGATCAGCCACGTGATCAGTGCATGATAGCCACGTGATCAGTGCATGATCAGTCACGTGATCAGTGCATGATCAGTCACGTGATCAGTGCATGATCAGCCACGTGATCAGTGCATGATCAGGCACGTGATCAGTGCATGATCAGCCACGTGATCAGTGCATGATAGCCACGTGATCAGTGCATGATCAGTCACGTGATCAGTGCATGATCAGTTACGTGATCAGTGCATGATCAGCCACGTGATCAGTGCATGATCAGCCACGTGATCAGTGCATGATCAATTACGTGATCAGTGCATGATCAGTCACGTGACCAGTACATGGTAGCTACGTGATCATTGCATGATCAGCCACGTGATCAGTGCATGATAGCCACGTGATCAGTGCATGATAGCCACGTGATCAGTGCATGATCAGTCATGTGATACGTGTGTGATCAGCCACGTGATCAGTGCATGATATCCACGTGATCAGTGCATGACAGCCACGTGATCAGTGCATGAGAGCCACGTGATCAGTGCATGATCAGTCACGTGATACATGTGTGATCAGCCACGTGATCAGTGCATGATGAGCCACGTGATCAGTGCATGATCAATTACGTGATCAGTGCATGATCAGTCACGTGATCAGTGCATGATCAGTTACGTGATCAGTGCATGATCAGTCACGTGACCAGTACATGATAGCCACGTGATCAGTGCATGATCAGCCACGTGATCAGTGCATGATAGCCACGTGATCAGTGCATGATCAGTCACGTGATCAGTGCATGATCAGTCACGTGATCAGTGCATGATCATTTACGTGATCAGTGCATGATCAGTCACGTGACCAGTATATGGTAGCTACGTGATCATTGCATGATCAGCCACGTGATCAGTGCATGATAGCCACGTGATCAGTGCATGAGTCACGTGATCAGTGTATGATCAGCCACGTGATCAGTGCATGATGCCACGTGATCAGTGCATGATGCCACGTGATCAGTGCATGATCAGTTACGTGAGCAGTGTATGATCAGCCACGTGATCAGTGCATGGTCAGACACGTGAACAGTGTATGATCAGCCACGTGATCAGTGCATGATATCCAAGTGATCAGTGCATGATCATCACGTGATCAGTGTATGATCAGCCACGTGAACAGTGCATGCTCAGTCACGTGATCTGGGCCTGCTGAGCTGCGTGATTACTGTCTGCTCATCTGCTTGACAATTGCCAGCTGAGCTGCACGATTCCTGCCTGTCATCTGCTTGACAATTGCCAGCTGTGCTGCGTAATTCCTGCCTGCTCAGCTGCTTGATTATTGCCAGCTGAGCAGCATGATTCCTCACAGCTGAGTTCCATGATTATTGCCTGCTGACTGTTTGATTCGTGCCTACTCAGCTCTTTGTTTATTGCCTCCAGAGGCACATGATCAGTGTATGATAGCAAACATGATCAGCGCATGATCAGTCACATGATCAGCGCCATTAAGTCACGTGATCACTACATGATAGTCATGTGATCAGTCCATGCTCAGTCACGGTATCAGTGCATGATCAGCCACGTGATCAGTGCATGATCAGTCACGTGATCAGTGCATGATCAGTCACGTGATCAGTGCATGATCAGCCACGTGATCAGTGCATGATCAGTCACGTGATCAGTGTATGATCATCCACGTGATCAGTGCATGGGCAGTCATGTGATCAGTGCATGATATAGACGTGAACAGTGCATGATCAGTCACGTGATCAGTGCATGATAGCCACGTGATCAGTGCATGATCAGTCACCTGATGGGTGTATGATCATTCACGTGACCTGTACATGGTAGCTACATGATCATTGCATGATCAGCCACGTGAGTAGTGCATGATAGCCACGTGATCAGTGCATGATCAGTCACGTGATCAGTGCATGATCAGTCATGTGACCAGTACATGGTAGCTGCGTGATCATGGCATGATCAGCCACGTGAGCAGTGCATGATAGCCACGTGATCAGTGCATGATCAGTCACGTGATCAGTGCATGATCAGTCACGTGATCAGTGCATGATCAGCCACGTGATCAGTGCATGATCAGGCACGTGATCAGTGCATGATCAGCCACGTGATCAGTGCATGATAGCCACGTGATCAGTGCATGATCAGTCACGTGATCAGTGTATGATCAGCCACGTGATCAGTGCATGATCAGCCACATGATCAGTGCATGATCAATTACGTGATCAGTGCATGATCAGTCACGTGACCAGTACATGGTAGCTACGTGATCATTGCCTGATCAGCCACGTGATCAGTGCATGATAGCCACGTGATCAGTGCATGATAGCCACGTGATCAGTGCATGATCAGTCATGTGATACGTGTGTGATCAGCCACGTGATCAGTGCATGATATCCACGTGATCAGTGCATGACAGCCACGTGATCAGTGCATGAGAGCCACGTGATCAGTGCATGATCAGTCACGTGATACATGTGTGATCAGCCACGTGATCAGTGCATGATGAGCCACGTGATCAGTGCAGGATCAATTACGTGATCAGTGCATGATCAGTCACGTGACCAGTACATGGTTGCTACGTGATCGTTGCATGATCAGCCACGTGAGCAGAGCATGATAGCCACGTGATCAGTGCATGATCAGTCACGTGATCAGTGCATGATCATTTACGTGATCTTTGCATGATCAGTCACGTGACCAGTATATGGTTGCTACGTGATCATTCCATGACGAGCCACGTGAGCAGTGCATGATAGCCACGTGATGTGTGCATGAGTTACGTGAGCAGAGTATGATCAGCCACGTGATCAGTGCATGAGTGCCACGTGATCAGTGCATGATATGTCACGTGACAGGTGTGTGATCAGCCACGTGAACAGTGCATGTTCAGCCACGTGATCAGTGCATGATAGCCACGTGATCAGTGCATGATCAGTTACGTGAGCAGTGTATGATCAGCCACGTGATCAGTGCATGGTCAGACACGTGAACAGTGTATGATCAGCCACGTGATCAGTGCATGATATCCAAGTGATCAGTGCATGATCATCACGTGATCAGTGTATGATCAGCCACGTGAACAGTGCATGCTCAGTCACGTGATCTGGGCCTGCTGAGCTGCGTGATTACTGTCTGCTCATCTGCTTGACAATTGCCAGCTGAGCTGCACGATTCCTGCCTGCTCAGCTGCTTGATTATTGCCAGCTGAGCAGCATGATTCCTCACACCTGAGTTCCATGATTATTGCCTGCTGACTGTTTGATTCGTGCCTACTCAGCTCTTTGTTTATTGCCTCCAGAGGCACATGATCAGTGTATGATAGCAAACATGATCAGCGCATGATCAGTCACATGATCAGCGCCATTAAGTCACGTGATCACTACATGATAGTCATGTGATCAGTCCATGCTCAGTCACGGTATCAGTGCATGATCAGCCACGTGATCAGTGCATGATCTGTCACAAGATTAGTGTATGATCATCCACGTGATCAGTGCATGGGCAGTCATGTGATCAGTGCATGATATAGACGTGATCAGTGCATGATCAGTCTCGTGATCAGTGCATGATAGCCACGTGATCAGTGCATGATCAGTCACCTGATGGGTGTATGATCATTCACGTGACCTGTACATGGTAGCTACATGATCATTGCATGATCAGCCACGTGAGTAGTGCATGATAGCCACGTGATCAGTGCATGATCAGTCACGTGATCAGTGCATGATCAGTCACGTGATCAGTGCATGATCAGTCACGTGATCAGTGCATGATAGCCACGTGATCAGTGCATGATCAGCCACGTGATCAGTGCATGATAGCCACGTGATCAGTGCATGATCAGCCACGTGATCAGTGCATGATCAGTCACGTGATCAGTGCATGATCAGCCACGTGATCAGTGCATGATAGCCACGTGATCAGTGCATGATCAGCCACGTGATCAGTGCATGATAGCCACGTGATCAGTGCATGATCAGTCACGTGATCATGTGTGATCAGCCACGTGATCAGTGCATGATCAGCCACGTGATCAGTGCATGATCAATTACGTGATCAGTGCATGATCAGTCACGTGATCAGTGCATGGTAGCTACGTGATCAGTGCATGATCAGCCACGTGATCAGTGCATGATAGCCACGTGATCAGTGCATGATCAGCCACGTGATCAGTGCATGATAGCCACGTGATCAGTGCATGATCATCACGTGATCAGTGCATGATCAGCCACGTGATCAGTGCATGATCAGTCACGTGATCAGTGCATGATGAGCTGCGTGATTACTGTCTGCTCATCTGCTTGACAATTGCCATCTGAGCTGCACGATTCTTGCCTGATCAGCTGCTTGATTATTGCCAGCTGAGCAGCATGATTCCTCACACCTGAGTTCCATGATCATTGCCTGCTGACTGATTGATTCGTGCCTACTCAGCTCTTTGTTCATTGCCTCCAGAGGCACATGATCAGTGCATGATAGCAACGTAATCAGTGCATGATCAGTCACATGATCAGCGCCATTAAGTCACGTGATCAGTGCATGATCAGTCACGTGATCAGTGCATGATCAGTCACGTGACCAGTACATGGTTGCTACGTGATCGTTGCATGATCAGCCACGTGAGCAGAGCATGATAGCCACGTGATCAGTGCATGATCAGTCACGTGATCAGTACATGATCAGTCACGTGAACAGTGCATGATCATTTACGTGATCTTTGCATGATCAGTCACGTGACCAGTATATGGTTGCTACGTGATCATTCCATGACGAGCCACGTGAGCAGTGCATGATAGCCACGTGATGTGTGCATGAGTTACGTGAGCAGAGTATGATCAGCCACGTGATCAGTGCATGAGTGCCACGTGATCAGTGCATGATATGTCACGTGACAGGTGTGTGATCAGCCACGTGAACAGTGCATGTTCAGCCACGTGATCAGTGCATGATAGCCACGTGATCAGTGCATGATCAGTTACGTGAGCAGTGTATGATCAGCCACGTGATCAGTGCATGGTCAGACACGTGAACAGTGTATGATCAGCCACGTGATCAGTGCATGATATCCAAGTGATCAGTGCATGATCATCACGTGATCAGTGTATGATCAGCCACGTGAACAGTGCATGCTCAGTCACGTGATCTGGGCCTGCTGAGCTGCGTGATTACTGTCTGCTCATCTGCTTGACAATTGCCAGCTGAGCTGCACGATTCCTGCCTGTCATCTGCTTGACAATTGCCAGCTGTGCTGCGTAATTCCTGCCTGCTCAGCTGCTTGATTATTGCCAGCTGAGCAGCATGATTCCTCACACCTGAGTTCCATGATTATTGCCTGCTGACTGTTTGATTCGTGCCTACTCAGCTCTTTGTTTATTGCCTCCAGAGGCACATGATCAGTGTATGATAGCAAACATGATCAGCGCATGATCAGTCACATGATCAGCGCCATTAAGTCACGTGATCACTACATGATAGTCATGTGATCAGTCCATGCTCAGTCACGGTATCAGTGCATGATCAGCCACGTGATCAGTGCATGATCTGTCACAAGATTAGTGTATGATCATCCACGTGATCAGTGCATGGGCAGTCATGTGATCAGTGCATGATATAGACGTGATCAGTGCATGATCAGTCTCGTGATCAGTGCATGATAGCCACGTGATCAGTGCATGATCAGTCACCTGATGGGTGTATGATCATTCACGTGACCTGTACATGGTAGCTACATGATCATTGCATGATCAGCCACGTGAGTAGTTCATGATAGCCACGTGATCACTGCATGATCAGTCACGTGATCAGTGCATGATCAGTCATGTGACCAGTACATGGTAGCTGCGTGATCATGGCATGATCAGCCACGTGAGCAGTGCATGATAGCCACGTGATCAGTGCATGATCAGACACGTGATCAGTGCATGATCAGTCACGTGATCAGTGCATGATCAGCCACGTGATCAGTGCATGATCAGGCACGTGATCAGTGCATGTCAGCCACGTGATCAGTGCATGATAGCCACGTGATCAGTGCATGATCAGTCACGTGATCAGTGCATGATCAGCCACGTGATCAGTGCATGATCAGTTACGTGATCAGTGCATGATCAGTCACGTGATCAGTGCATGGTAGCTACGTGATCAGTGCATGATCAGCCACGTGATCAGTGCATGATAGCCACGTGATCAGTGCATGATCAGCCACGTGATCAGTGCATGATCAGCCACGTGATCAGTGCATGCTCAGTCACGTGATCAGGGCCTGCTGAGCTGCGTGATTACTGTCTGCTCATCTGCTTGACAATTGCCAGCTGAGCTGCACGATTCCTGCCTGCTCAGCTGCTTGATTATTGCCAGCTGAGCAGCATGATTCCTCACACCTGTGTTCCATGATTATTGCCTGCTGACTGTTTGATTCGTGCCTACTCAGCTCTTTGTTTATTGCCTCCAGAGGCACATGATCAGTGTATGATAGCAAACATGATCAGTGCATGATCAGTCACATGATCAGTGCCATTAAGTCACGTGATCAGTACATGATAGTCATGTGATCAGTCCATGCTCAGTCACGGTATCAGTGCATGATCAGCCACGTGATCAGTGCATGATCTGTCACATGATCAGTGTATGATCATCCACGTGATCAGTGCATGGGCAGTCATGTGATCAGTGCATGATATAGACGTGATCAGTGCATGATCAGTCACGTGATCAGTGCATGATAGCCACGTGATCAGTGCATGATCAGTCACCTGATGGGTGTATGATCATTCACGTGACCTGTACATGGTAGCTACATGATCATTGCATGATCAGCCACGTGAGTAGTGCATGATAGCCACGTGATCAGTGCATGATCAGTCACGTGATCAGTGCATGATCAGTCATGTGACCAGTACATGGTAGCTGCGTGATCATGCATGATCAGCCACGTGATCAGTGCATGATAGCCACGTGATCAGTGCATGATCAGTCACGTGATCAGTGCATGATCAGTCACGTGATCAGTGCATGATCAGCCACGTGATCAGTGCATGATCAGCCACGTGATCAGTGCATGATCAATCACGTGATCAGTGCATGATCAGTCACGTGATCAGTGCATGGTAGCTACGTGATCAGTGCATGATCAGCCACGTGATCAGTGCATGATCAGCCACGTGATCAGTGCATGATAGCCACGTGATCAGTGCATGATCAGTCACGTGATCAGTGCATGATCAGTCATGTGACCAGTACATGGTAGCTGCGTGATCATGCATGATCAGCCACGTGATCAGTGCATGATAGCCACGTGATCAGTGCATGATCAGTCACGTGATCAGTGCATGATCAGTCACGTGATCAGTGCATGATCAGCCACGTGATCAGTGCATGATCAGGCACGTGATCAGTGCATGATCAGCCACGTGATCAGTGCATGATAGCCACGTGATCAGTGCATGATCAGTCACGTGATCAGTGCATGATCAGTTACGTGATCAGTGCATGATCAGCCACGTGATCAGTGCATGATCAGCCACGTGATCAGTGCATGATCAATTACGTGATCAGTGCATGATCAGTCACGTGACCAGTACATGGTAGCTACGTGATCATTGCATGATCAGCCACGTGATCAGTGCATGATAGCCACGTGATCAGTGCATGATAGCCACGTGATCAGTGCATGATCAGTCATGTGATACGTGTGTGATCAGCCACGTGATCAGTGCATGATATCCACGTGATCAGTGCATGACAGCCACGTGATCAGTGCATGAGAGCCACGTGATCAGTGCATGATCAGTCACGTGATACATGTGTGATCAGCCACGTGATCAGTGCATGATGAGCCACGTGATCAGTGCATGATCAATTACGTGATCAGTGCATGATCAGTCACGTGATCAGTGCATGATCAGTTACGTGATCAGTGCATGATCAGTCACGTGACCAGTACATGATAGCCACGTGATCAGTGCATGATCAGCCACGTGATCAGTGCATGATAGCCACGTGATCAGTGCATGATCAGTCACGTGATCAGTGCATGATCAGTCACGTGATCAGTGCATGATCATTTACGTGATCAGTGCATGATCAGTCACGTGACCAGTATATGGTTGCTACGTGATCATTGCATGACAGCCACGTGATCAGTGCATGATAGCCACGTGATCAGTGCATGAGTTACGTGATCAGTGTATGATCAGCCACGTGATCAGTGCATGATGCCACGTGATCAGTGCATGATGCCACGTGATCAGTGCATGATCAGTTACGTGAGCAGTGTATGATCAGCCACGTGATCAGTGCATGGTCAGACACGTGAACAGTGTATGATCAGCCACGTGATCAGTGCATGATATCCAAGTGATCAGTGCATGATCATCACGTGATCAGTGTATGATCAGCCACGTGAACAGTGCATGCTCAGTCACGTGATCTGGGCCTGCTGAGCTGCGTGATTACTGTCTGCTCATCTGCTTGACAATTGCCAGCTGAGCTGCACGATTCCTGCCTGTCATCTGCTTGACAATTGCCAGCTGTGCTGCGTAATTCCTGCCTGCTCAGCTGCTTGATTATTGCCAGCTGAGCAGCATGATTCCTCACAGCTGAGTTCCATGATTATTGCCTGCTGACTGTTTGATTCGTGCCTACTCAGCTCTTTGTTTATTGCCTCCAGAGGCACATGATCAGTGTATGATAGCAAACATGATCAGCGCATGATCAGTCACATGATCAGCGCCATTAAGTCACGTGATCACTACATGATAGTCATGTGATCAGTCCATGCTCAGTCACGGTATCAGTGCATGATCAGCCACGTGATCAGTGCATGATCAGTCACGTGATCAGTGCATGATCAGTCACGTGATCAGTGCATGATCAGCCACGTGATCAGTGCATGATCAGTCACGTGATCAGTGTATGATCATCCACGTGATCAGTGCATGGGCAGTCATGTGATCAGTGCATGATATAGACGTGATCAGTGCATGATCAGTCACGTGATCAGTGCATGATAGCCACGTGATCAGTGCATGATCAGTCACCTGATGGGTGTATGATCATTCACGTGACCTGTACATGGTAGCTACATGATCATTGCATGATCAGCCACGTGAGTAGTGCATGATAGCCACGTGATCAGTGCATGATCAGTCACGTGATCAGTGCATGATCAGTCATGTGACCAGTACATGGTAGCTGCGTGATCATGGCATGATCAGCCACGTGAGCAGTGCATGATAGCCACGTGATCAGTGCATGATCAGTCACGTGATCAGTGCATGATCAGTCACGTGATCAGTGCATGATCAGCCACGTGATCAGTGCATGATCAGGCACGTGATCAGTGCATGATCAGCCACGTGATCAGTGCATGATAGCCACGTGATCAGTGCATGATCAGTCACGTGATCAGTGCATGATCAGCCACGTGATCAGTGCATGATCAGCCACGTGATCAGTGCATGATCAATTACGTG
Source organism: Bos javanicus (assembly GCF_032452875.1). NCBI lineage: Eukaryota > Metazoa > Chordata > Mammalia > Artiodactyla > Bovidae > Bos > Bos javanicus. Next base: position 70,486 of record NW_026893963.1, read on the forward strand.
ATCAGTGCATGATCAGTCACGTGACCAGTACATGGTAGCTACGTGATCATTGCATGATCAGCCACGTGATCAGTGCATGATAGCCACGTGATCAGTGCATGATAGCCACGTGATCAGTGCATGATCAGTCATGTGATACGTGTGTGATCAGCCACGTGATCAGTGCATGATATCCACGTGATCAGTGCATGACAGCCACGTGATCAGTGCATGAGAGCCACGTGATCAGTGCATGATCAGTCACGTGATACATGTGTGATCAGCCACGTGATCAGTGCATGATGAGCCACGTGATCAGTGCAGGATCAATTACGTGATCAGTGCATGATCAGTCACGTGACCAGTACATGGTTGCTACGTGATCGTTGCATGATCAGCCACGTGAGCAGTGCATGATAGCCACGTGATCAGTGCATGATCAGTCACGTGATCAGTGCATGATCATTTACGTGATCAGTGCATGATCAGTCACGTGACCAGTATATGGTTGCTACGTGATCATTCCATGACGAGCCACGTGAGCAGTGCATGATAGCCACGTGATGTGTGCATGAGTTACGTGAGCAGAGTATGATCAGCCACGTGATCAGTGCATGAGTGCCACGTGATCAGTGCATGATATGTCACGTGACAGGTGTGTGATCAGCCACGTGAACAGTGCATGTTCAGCCACGTGATCAGTGCATGATAGCCACGTGATCAGTGCATGATCAGTTACGTGAGCAGTGTATGATCAGCCACGTGATCAGTGCATGGTCAGACACGTGAACAGTGTATGATCAGCCACGTGATCAGTGCATGATATCCAAGTGATCAGTGCATGATCATCACGTGATCAGTGTATGATCAGCCACGTGAACAGTGCATGCTCAGTCACGTGATCTGGGCCTGCTGAGCTGCGTGATTACTGTCTGCTCATCTGCTTGACAATTGCCAGCTGAGCTGCACGATTCCTGCCTGCTCAGCTGCTTGATTATTGCCAGCTGAGCAGCATGATTCCTCACACCTGAGTTCCATGATTATTGCCTGCTGACTGTTTGATTCGTGCCTACTCAGCTCTTTGTTTATTGCCTCCAGAGGCACATGATCAGTGTATGATAGCAAACATGATCAGTGCATGATCAGTCACATGATCAGCGCCATTAAGTCACGTGATCACTACATGATAGTCATGTGATCAGTCCATGCTCAGTCACGGTATCAGTGCATGATCAGCCACGTGATCAGTGCATGATCTGTCACATGATTAGTGTATGATCATCCACGTGATCAGTGCATGGGCAGTCATGTGATCAGTGCATGATATAGACGTGATCAGTGCATGATCAGTCACGTGATCAGTGCATGATAGCCACGTGATCAGTGCATGATCAGCCACGTGATCAGTGCATGATCAGCCACGTGATCAGTGCATGATCAGTCACGTGATACATGTGTGATCAGCCACGTGATCAGTGCATGATGAGCCACGTGATCAGTGCATGATCAATTACGTGATCAGTGCATGATCAGTCACGTGACCAGTACATGGTTGCTACGTGATCGTTGCATGATCAGCCACGTGAGCAGTGCATGATAGCCACGTGATCAGTGCATGATCAGTCACGTGATCAGTACATGATCAGTCACGTGAACAGTGCATGATCATTTACGTGATCAGTGCATGATCAGTCACGTGACCAGTATATGGTTGCTACGTGATCATTCCATGACGAGCCACGTGAGCAGTGCATGATAGCCACGTGATGTGTGCATGAGTTACGTGAGCAGAGTATGATCAGCCACGTGATCAGTGCATGAGTGCCACGTGATCAGTGCATGATATGTCACGTGACAGGTGTGTGATCAGCCACGTGAACAGTGCATGTTCAGCCACGTGATCAGTGCATGATAGCCACGTGATCAGTGCATGATCAGTTACGTGAGCAGTGTATGATCAGCCACGTGATCAGTGCATGGTCAGACACGTGAACAGTGTATGATCAGCCACGTGATCAGTGCATGATATCCAAGTGATCAGTGCATGATCATCACGTGATCAGTGTATGATCAGCCACGTGAACAGTGCATGCTCAGTCACGTGATCTGGGCCTGCTGAGCTGCGTGATTACTGTCTGCTCATCTGCTTGACAATTGCCAGCTGAGCTGCACGATTCCTGCCTGTCATCTGCTTGACAATTGCCAGCTGTGCTGCGTAATTCCTGCCTGCTCAGCTGCTTGATTATTGCCAGCTGAGCAGCATGATTCCTCACACCTGAGTTCCATGATTATTGCCTGCTGACTGTTTGATTCGTGCCTACTCAGCTCTTTGTTTATTGCCTCCAGAGGCACATGATCAGTGTATGATAGCAAACATGATCAGCGCATGATCAGTCACATGATCAGCGCCATTAAGTCACGTGATCACTACATGATAGTCATGTGATCAGTCCATGCTCAGTCACGGTATCAGTGCATGATCAGCCACGTGATCAGTGCATGATCTGTCACAAGATTAGTGTATGATCATCCACGTGATCAGTGCACGGGCAGTCATGTGATCAGTGCATGATATAGACGTGAACAGTGCATGATCAGTCTCGTGATCAGTGCATGATAGCCACGTGATCAGTGCATGATCAGTCACCTGATGGGTGTATGATCATTCACGTGACCTGTACATGGTAGCTACATGATCATTGCATGATCAGCCACGTGAGTAGTTCATGATAGCCACGTGATCACTGCATGATCAGTCACGTGATCAGTGCATGATCAGTCATGTGACCAGTACATGGTAGCTGCGTGATCATGGCATGATCAGCCACGTGAGCAGTGCATGATAGCCACGTGATCAGTGCATGATCAGACACGAGATCAGTGCATGATCAGTCACGTGATCAGTGCATGATCAGCCACGTGATCAGTGCATGACCAGGCACGTGATCAGTGTATGTCAGCCAAGTGATCAGTGCATGATAGCCACGTGATCAGTGCATGATCAGTCACGTGATCAGTGCATGATCAGTTATGTGATCAGTGTATGATCAGCCACGTGATCAGTGCATGATCAGCCACATGATCAGTGCATGATCAATTACGTGATCAGTGCATGATCAGTCACGTGACCAGTACATGGTAGCTACGTGATCATTGCCTGATCAGCCACGTGATCAGTGCATGATAGCCACGTGATCAGTGCATGATAGCCACGTGATCAGTGCATGATCAGTCATGTGATACGTGTGTGATCAGCCACGTGATCAGTGCATGATATCCACGTGATCAGTGCATGACAGCCACGTGATCAGTGCATGACAGCCACGTGATCAGTGCATGATCAGTCACGTGATACATGTGTGATCAGCCACGTGATCAGTGCATGATCAGCCACGTGATCAGTGCATGATCAATTACGTGATCAGTGCATGATCAGTCACGTGACCAGTACATGGTTGCTACGTGATCGTTGCATGATCAGCCACGTGATCAGTGCATGATAGCCACGTGATCAGTGCATGATCAGCCACGTGATCAGTGCATGATCAGTCACGTGAACAGTGCATGATCATTTACATGATCTTTGCATGATCAGTCACGTGACCAGTATATGGTTGCTACGTGATCATTCCATGACGAGCCACGTGAGCAGTGCATGAGAGCCACGTGATGAGTGCATGAGTCACGTGAGCAGAGTATGATCAGCCACGTGATCAGTGCATGAGTGCCACGTGATCAGTGCATGATGCCACGTGATCAGTGCATGATCAGTTACGTGATCAGTGTATGATCAGCCACGTGATCAGTGCATGGTCAGACACGTGAACAGTGCATGATCAGCCACGTGATCAGTGCATGATATCCAAGTGATCAGTGCATGATCATCACGTGATCAGTGTATGATCAGCCACGTGAACAGTGCATGCTCAGTCACGTGATCTGGGCCTGCTGAGCTGCGTGATTACTGTCTGCTCATCTGCTTGACAATTGCCAGCTGAGCTGCACGATTCCTGCCTGTCATCTGCTTGACAATTGCCAGCTGTGCTGCGTAATTCCTGCCTGCTCAGCTGCTTGATTATTGCCAGCTGAGCAGCATGATTCCTCACACCTGAGTTCCATGATTATTGCCTGCTGACTGTTTGATTCGTGCCTACTCAGCTCTTTGTTTATTGCCTCCAGAGGCACATGATCAGTGTATGATAGCAAACATGATCAGCGCATGATCAGTCACATGATCAGCGCCATTAAGTCACGTGATCACTACATGATAGTCATGTGATCAGTCCATGCTCAGTCACGGTATCAGTGCATGATCAGCCACGTGATCAGTGCATGATCTGTCACAAGATTAGTGTATGATCATCCACGTGATCAGTGCATGGGCAGTCATGTGATCAGTGCATGATATAGACGTGATCAGTGCATGATCAGTCTCGTGATCAGTGCATGATAGCCACGTGATCAGTGCATGATCAGTCACCTGATGGGTGTATGATCATTCACGTGACCTGTACATGGTAGCTACATGATCATTGCATGATCAGCCACGTGAGTAGTGCATGATAGCCACGTGATCACTGCATGATCAGTCACGTGATCAGTGCATGATCAGTCATGTGACCAGTACATGGTAGCTGCGTGATCATGGCATGATCAGCCACGTGAGCAGTGCATGATAGCCACGTGATCAGTGCATGATCAGACACGTGATCAGTGCATGATCAGTCACGTGATCAGTGCATGATCAGCCACGTGATCAGTGCATGATCAGGCACGTGATCAGTGTATGTCAGCCACGTGATCAGTGCATGATAGCCACGTGATCAGTGCATGATCAGTCACGTGATCAGTGCATGATCAGTTACGTGATCAGTGCATGATCAGCCACGTGATCAGTGCATGATCAGCCACGTGATCAGTGCATGATCAATTACGTGATCAGTGCATGATCAGTCACGTGACCAGTACATGGTAGCTACGTGATCATTGCATGATCAGCCACGTGATCAGTGCATGATAGCCACGTGATCAGTGCATGATAGCCACGTGATCAGTGCATGATCAGTCATGTGATACGTGTGTGATCAGCCACGTGATCAGTGCATGATATCCACGTGATCAGTGCATGACAGCCACGTGATCAGTGCATGATAGCCACGTGATCAGTGCATGATCAGTCACGTGATCATGTGTGATCAGCCACGTGATCAGTGCATGATCAGCCACGTGATCAGTGCATGATCAGCCACGTGATCAGTGCATGATCAGTCACGTGATCAGTGCATGATTGCTACGTGATCAGTGCATGATCAGCCACGTGATCAGTGCATGATCAGCCACGTGATCAGTGCATGATCAGCCACGTGATCAGTGCATGATATCCAAGTGATCAGTACATGATCATCACGTGATCAGTGTATGATAAGCCACGTGAACAGTGCATGCTCAGTCACGTGATCTGGGCCTGCTGAGCTGCGTGATTACTGTCTGCTCATCTGCTTGACAATTGCCAGCTGAGCTGCACGATTCCTGCCTGTCATCTGCTTGACAATTGCCAGCTGTGCTGCGTAATTCCTGCCTGCTCAGCTGCTTGATTATTGCCAGCTGAGCAGCATGATTCCTCACACCTGAGTTCCATGATTATTGCCTGCTGACTGTTTGATTCGTGCCTACTCAGCTCTTTGTTTATTGCCTCCAGAGGCACATGATCAGTGTATGATAGCAAACATGATCAGCGCATGATCAGTCACATGATCAGCGCCATTAAGTCACGTGATCACTACATGATAGTCATGTGATCAGTCCATGCTCAGTCACGGTATCAGTGCATGATCAGCCACGTGATCAGTGCATGATCTGTCACAAGATTAGTGTATGATCATCCACGTGATCAGTGCACGGGCAGTCATGTGATCAGTGCATGATATAGACGTGAACAGTGCATGATCAGTCTGGTGATCTGTGCATGATAGCCACGTGATCAGTGCATGATCGGTAACCTGATGGGTGTATGATCATTCACGTGACCTGTACATGGTAGCTACATGATCATTGCATGATCAGCCACGTGAGTAGTGCATGATAGCCACGTGATCAGTGCATGATCAGTCACGTGATCAGTGCATGATCAGTCATGTGACCAGTACATGGTAGCTGCGTGATCATGGCATGATCAGCCACGTGAGCAGTGCAAGATAGCCAAGTGATCAGTGCATGATCAGTCACGAGATCAGTGCATGATCAGTCACGTGATCAGTGCATGATCAGCCACGTGATCAGTGCATGATCAGTCACGTGATCAGTGCATGATCAGCCACGTGATCAGTGCATGATCAGCCACGTGATCAGTGCATGATCAGCCACGTGATCAGTGCATGATCAGCCACGTGATCAGTGCATGATCAGCCACGTGATCAGTGCATGATCAGCCACGTGATCAGTGCATGATCAATTACGTGATCAGTGCATGATCAGACAAGTGACCAGTACAAGGTAGCTACGTGATCATTGCCTGATAAGCCACGTGATCAGTGCATGATAGCCACGTGATCAGTGCATGATAGCCACGTGATCAGTGCATGATCAGTCATGTGATACGTGTGTGATCAGCCACGTTATCAGTGCATGATATCCACGTGATCAGTGCATGACAGCCACGTGATCAGTGCATGAGAGCCACGTGATCAGTGCATGATCAGTCACGTGATACATGTGTGATCAGCCACGTTATCAGTGCATGATGAGCCATGTAATCAGTGCAGGATCAATTACGTGATCAGTGCATGATCAGTCACGTGACCAGTACATGGTTGCTACGTGATCGTTGCATGATCAGCCACGTGAGCAGAGCATGATAGCCACGTGATCAGTGCATGATCAGTCACGTGATCAGTACATGATCAGTCACGTGAACAGTGCATGATCATTTACGTGATCTTTGCATGATCAGTCACGTGACCAGTATATGGTTGCTACGTGATCATTCCATGACGAGCCACGTGAGCAGTGCATGATAGCCACGTGATGTGTGCATGAGTTACGTGAGCAGAGTATGATCAGCCACGTGATCAGTGCATGAGTGCCACGTGATCAGTGCATGATATGTCACGTGACAGGTGTGTGATCAGCCACGTGAACAGTGCATGTTCAGCCACGTGATCAGTGCATGATAGCCACGTGATCAGTGCATGATCAGCCACGTGATCAGTGCATGGTCAGACACGTGAACAGTGTATGATCAGCCACGTGATCAGTGCATGATATCCAAGTGATCAGTGCATGATCATCACGTGATCAGTGTATGATCAGCCACGTGAACAGTGCATGCTCAGTCACGTGATCTGGGCCTGCTGAGCTGCGTGATTACTGTCTGCTCATCTGCTTGACAATTGCCAGCTGAGCTGCACGATTCCTGCCTGCTCAGCTGCTTGATTATTGCCAGCTGAGCAGCATGATTCCTCACACCTGAGTTCCATGATTATTGCCTGCTGACTGTTTGATTCGTGCCTACTCAGCTCTTTGTTTATTGCCTCCAGAGGCACATGATCAGTGTATGATAGCAAACATGATCAGCGCATGATCAGTCACATGATCAGCGCCATTAAGTCACGTGATCACTACATGATAGTCATGTGATCAGTCCATGCTCAGTCACGGTATCAGTGCATGATCAGCCACGTGATCAGTGCATGATCTGTCACAAGATTAGTGTATGATCATCCACGTGATCAGTGCATGGGCAGTCATGTGATCAGTGCATGATATAGACGTGATCAGTGCATGATCAGTCTCGTGATCAGTGCATGATAGCCACGTGATCAGTGCATGATCAGTCACCTGATGGGTGTATGATCATTCACGTGACCTGTACATGGTAGCTACATGATCATTGCATGATCAGCCACGTGAGTAGTGCATGATAGCCACGTGATCACTGCATGATCAGTCACGTGATCAGTGCATGATCAGTCATGTGACCAGTACATGGTAGCTGCGTGATCATGGCATGATCAGCCACGTGAGCAGTGCATGATAGCCACGTGATCAGTGCATGATCAGTCACGTGATCAGTGCATGATCAGTCACGTGATCAGTGCATGATCAGCCACGTGATCAGTGCATGATCAGTCACGTGATCAGTGCATGATCAGCCACGTGATCAGTGCATGATCAGCCACGTGATCAGTGCATGATCAGCCACGTGATCAGTGCATGATAGCCACGTGATCAGTGCATGATCAGCCACGTGATCAGTGCATGATCAGCCACGTGATCAGTGCATGATCAATTACGTGATCAGTGCATGATCAGTCACGTGACCAGTACATGGTAGCTACGTGATCATTGCATGATCAGCCACGTGATCAGTGCATGATAGCCACGTGATCAGTGCATGATAGCCACGTGATCAGTGCATGATCAGTCACGTGATCAGTGCATGATCAGTCACGTGATCAGTGCATGATCATTTACGTGATCAGTGCATGATCAGTCACGTGACCAGTATATGGTTGCTACGTGATCATTCCATGACGAGCCACGTGAGCAGTGCATGATAGCCACGTGATGTGTGCATGAGTTACGTGAGCAGAGTATGATCAGCCACGTGATCAGTGCATGAGTGCCACGTGATCAGTGCATGATATGTCACGTGACAGGTGTGTGATCAGCCACGTGAACAGTGCATGTTCAGCCACGTGATCAGTGCATGATAGCCACGTGATCAGTGCATGATCAGTTACGTGAGCAGTGTATGATCAGCCACGTGATCAGTGCATGGTCAGACACGTGAACAGTGTATGATCAGCCACGTGATCAGTGCATGATATCCAAGTGATCAGTGCATGATCATCACGTGATCAGTGTATGATCAGCCACGTGAACAGTGCATGCTCAGTCACGTGATCTGGGCCTGCTGAGCTGCGTGATTACTGTCTGCTCATCTGCTTGACAATTGCCAGCTGAGCTGCACGATTCCTGCATGCTCAGCTGCTTGATTATTGCCAGCTGAGCAGCATGATTCCTCACACCTGAGTTCCATGATTATTGCCTGCTGACTGTTTGATTCGTGCCTACTCAGCTCTTTGTTTATTGCCTCCAGAGGCACATGATCAGTGTATGATAGCAAACATGATCAGCGCATGATCAGTCACATGATCAGCGCCATTAAGTCACGTGATCACTACATGATAGTCATGTGATCAGTCCATGCTCAGTCACGGTATCAGTGCATGATCAGCCACGTGATCAGTGCATGATCTGTCACAAGATTAGTGTATGATCATCCACGTGATCAGTGCATGGGCAGTCATGTGATCAGTGCATGATATAGACGTGATCAGTGCATGATCAGTCTCGTGATCAGTGCATGATAGCCACGTGATCAGTGCATGATCAGTCACGTGATCAGTGCATGATCAGCCACGTGATCAGTGCATGATCAGTCACATGATCATGTGCATGATCAGCCACGTGATCAGTGCATGATAGCCACGTGATCAGTGCATGATCAGTCACGTGATCAGTGCATGATCAGTCACGTGACCAGTACATGGTAGCTGCGTGATCATGGCATGATCAGCCACGTGAGCAGTGCATGATAGCCACGTGATCAGTGCATGATCAGTCACGTGATCAGTGCATGATCAGTCACGTGATCAGTGCATGATCAGCCACGTGATCAGTGCATGATCAGTCACGTGATCAGTATATGGTTGCTACGTGATCAGTGCATGACAGCCACGTGATCAGTGCATGATAGCCACGTGATCAGTGCATGAGTTACGTGATCAGTGCATGATCAGCCACGTGATCAGTGCATGATGCCACGTGATCAGTGCATGATCAGTCACGTGATCAGTGCATGATCAGCCACGTGATCAGTGCATGATCAGCCACGTGATCAGTGCATGATAGCCACGTGATCAGTGCATGATCAGTCACGTGATCAGTGCATGATCAGCCACGTGATCAGTGCATGATCAGTCACGTGATCAGTGCATGATCAGCCACGTGATCAGTGCATGATCAGCCACGTGATCAGTGCATGATCAGCCACGTGATCAGTGCATGATAGCCACGTGATCAGTGCATGATCAGTCACGTGATCAGTGCATGATCAGTCACGTGATCAGTGCATGATCAGCCACGTGATCAGTGCATGATCAGCCACGTGATCAGTGCATGATCAATTACGTGATCAGTGCATGATCAGTCACGTGACCAGTACATGGTAGCTACGTGATCATTGCATGATCAGCCACGTGATCAGTGCATGATAGCCACGTGATCAGTGCATGATCAGCCACGTGATCAGTGCATGATCAGTCACGTGAACAGTGCATGATCAGCCACGTGATCAGTGCATGATCATCCACGTGATCAGTGCATGATCAGCCACGTGATCAGTGCATGATAGCCACGTGATCAGTGCATGATCAGTCACGTGATGTGTGATCAGCCACGTGATCAGTGCATGATCAGCCACGTGATCAGTGCATGATCAGTCACGTGATCAGTGCATGATCAGTCACGTGACCAGTGCATGATAGCCACGTGATCAGTGCATGATCAGCCACGTGATCAGTGCATGATAGCCACGTGATCAGTGCATGATCAGTTACGTGAGCAGTGTATGATCAGCCACGTGATCAGTGCATGGTCAGACACGTGAACAGTGTATGATCAGCCACGTGATCAGTGCATGATATCCAAGTGATCAGTGCATGATCATCACGTGATCAGTGTATGATCAGCCACGTGAACAGTGCATGCTCAGTCACGTGATCTGGGCCTGCTGAGCTGCGTGATTACTGTCTGCTCATCTGCTTGACAATTGCCAGCTGAGCTGCACGATTCCTGCCTGTCATCTGCTTGACAATTGCCAGCTGTGCTGCGTAATTCCTGCCTGCTCAGCTGCTTGATTATTGCCAGCTGAGCAGCATGATTCCTCACACCTGAGTTCCATGATTATTGCCTGCTGACTGTTTGATTCGTGCCTACTCAGCTCTTTGTTTATTGCCTCCAGAGGCACATGATCAGTGTATGATAGCAAACATGATCAGCGCATGATCAGTCACATGATCAGCGCCATTAAGTCACGTGATCACTACATGATAGTCATGTGATCAGTCCATGCTCAGTCACGGTATCAGTGCATGATCAGCCACGTGATCAGTGCATGATCTGTCACAAGATTAGTGTATGATCATCCACGTGATCAGTGCATGGGCAGTCATGTGATCAGTGCATGATATAGACGTGATCAGTGCATGATCAGTCTCGTGATCAGTGCATGATAGCCACGTGATCAGTGCATGATCAGTCACCTGATGGGTGTATGATCATTCACGTGACCTGTACATGGTAGCTACATGATCATTGCATGATCAGCCACGTGAGTAGTGCATGATAGCCACGTGATCAGTGCATGATCAGTCACGTGATCAGTGCATGATCAGTCATGTGACCAGTACATGGTAGCTGCGTGATCATGGCATGATCAGCCACGTGAGCAGTGCATGATAGCCACGTGATCAGTGCATGATCAGACACGTGATCAGTGCATGATCAGTCACGTGATCAGTGCATGATCAGCCACGTGATCAGTGCATGATATCCACGTGATCAGTGCATGATCATCACGTGATCAGTGCATGATCAGCCACGTGATCAGTGCATGCTCAGTCACGTGATCAGGGCCTGCTGAGCTGCGTGATTACTGTCTGCTCATCTGCTTGACAATTGCCAGCTGAGCTGCACGATTCCTGCCTGCTCAGCTGCTTGATTATTGCCAGCTGAGCAGCATGATTCCTCACACCTGTGTTCCATGATTATTGCCTGCTGACTGTTTGATTCGTGCCTACTCAGCTCTTTGTTTATTGCCTCCAGAGGCACATGATCAGTGTATGATAGCAAACATGATCAGTGCATGATCAGTCACATGATCAGTGCCATTAAGTCACGTGATCAGTACATGATAGTCATGTGATCAGTCCATGCTCAGTCACGTATCAGTGCATGATCAGCCACGTGATCAGTGCATGATCTGTCACGTGATCAGTGTATGATCATCCACGTGATCAGTGCATGGGCAGTCATGTGATCAGTGCATGATATAGACGTGATCAGTGCATGATCAGTCACGTGATCAGTGCATGATAGCCACGTGATCAGTGCATGATCAGTCACCTGATGGGTGTATGATCATTCACGTGACCTGTACATGGTAGCTACATGATCATTGCATGATCAGCCACGTGAGTAGTGCATGATAGCCACGTGATCAGTGCATGATCAGTCACGTGATCAGTGCATGATCAGTCATGTGACCAGTACATGGTAGCTGCGTGATCATGCATGATCAGCCACGTGATCAGTGCATGATAGCCACGTGATCAGTGCATGATCAGCCACGTGATCAGTGCATGATCAGTCACGTGATCAGTGCATGATCAGCCACGTGATCAGTGCATGATATCCACGTGATCAGTGCATGATCATCACGTGATCAGTGCATGATCAGCCACGTGATCAGTGCATGATCAGTCACGTGATCAGTGCCTGCTGAGCTGCGTGATTACTGTCTGCTCATCTGCTTGACAATTGCCATCTGAGCTGCACGATTCCTGCCTGATCAGCTGCTTGATTATTGCCAGCTGAGCAGCATGATTCCTCACACCTGAGTTCCATGATTATTGCCTGCTGACTGATTGATTCGTGCCTACTCAGCTCTTTGTTTATTGCCTCCAGAGGCACACGATCAGTGTATGATAGCAAACATGATCAGCGCATGATCAGTCACATGATCAGTGCCATTAAGTCACGTGATCAGTGCATGATCAGTCACGTGATCAGTGCATGATCAGTCACGTGATCAGTGCATGATAGCCACGTGATCATGCATGATCAGCCACGTGATCAGTGCATGATAGCCACGTGATCAGTGCATGATCAGTCACGTGATCAGTGCATGATCAGTCACGTGATCAGTGCATGATCAGCCACGTGATCAGTGCATGATCTGTCACGTGATTAGTGTATGATCATCCACGTGATCAGTGCATGGGCAGTCATGTGATCAGTGCATGATATAGACGTGATCAGTGCATGATCAGTCACGTGATCAGTGCATGATAGCCACGTGATCAGTGCATGATCAGTCACCTGATGGGTGTATGATCATTCACGTGACCTGTACATGGTAGCTACATGATCATTGCATGATCAGCCACGTGAGTAGTGCATGATAGCCACGTGATCAGTGCATGATCAGTCACGTGATCAGTGCATGATCAGTCATGTGACCAGTACATGGTAGCTGCGTGATCATGCATGATCAGCCACGTGATCAGTGCATGATAGCCACGTGATCAGTGCATGATCAGTCACGTGATCAGTGCATGATCAGTCACGTGATCAGTGCATGATCAGCCACGTGATCAGTGCATGATCAGGCACGTGATCAGTGCATGTCCAGCCAAGTGATCAGTGCATGATAGCCACGTGATCAGTGCATGATCAGTCACGTGATCAGTGCATGATCAGTTACGTGATCAGTGCATGATCAGCCACGTGATCAGTGCATGATCAGCCACATGATCAGTGCATGATCAATTACGTGATCAGTGCATGATCAGTCACGTGACCAGTACATGGTAGCTACGTGATCATTGCATGATCAGCCACGTGATCAGTGCATGATAGCCACGTGATCAGTGCATGATAGCCACGTGATCAGTGCATGATCAGTCATGTGATACGTGTGTGATCAGCCACGTGATCAGTGCATGATATCCACGTGATCAGTGCATGACAGCCACGTGATCAGTGCATGAGAGCCACGTGATCAGTGCATGATCAGTCACGTGATACATGTGTGATCAGCCACGTGATCAGTGCATGATGAGCCACGTGATCAGTGCAGGATCAATTACGTGATCAGTGCATGATCAGTCACGTGACCAGTACATGGTTGCTACGTGATCGTTGCATGATCAGCCACGTGAGCAGAGCATGATAGCCACGTGATCAGTGCATGATCAGTCACGTGATCAGTACATGATCAGTCACGTGAACAGTGCATGATCATTTACGTGATCTTTGCATGATCAGTCACGTGACCAGTATATGGTTGCTACGTGATCAATCCATGACGAGCCACGTGAGCAGTGCATGATAGCCACGTAATGTGTGCATGAGTTACGTGAGCAGAGTATGATCAGCCACGTGATCAGTGCATGAGTGCCACGTGATCAGTGCATGATATGTCACGTGACAGGTGTGTGATCAGCCACGTGAACAGTGCATGTTCAGCCACGTGATCAGTGCATGATAGCCACGTGATCAGTGCATGATCAGTTACGTGAGCAGTGTATGATCAGCCACGTGATCAGTGCATGGTCAGACACGTGAACAGTGTATGATCAGCCACGTGATCAGTGCATGATATCCAAGTGATCAGTGCATGATCATCACGTGATCAGTGTATGATCAGCCACGTGAACAGTGCATGCTCAGTCACGTGATCTGGGCCTGCTGAGCTGCGTGATTACTGTCTGCTCATCTGCTTGACAATTGCCAGCTGAGCTGCACGATTCCTGCCTGCTCAGCTGCTTGATTATTGCCAGCTGAGCAGCATGATTCCTCACACCTGAGTTCCATGATTATTGCCTGCTGACTGTTTGATTCGTGCCTACTCAGCTCTTTGTTTATTGCCTCCAGAGGCACATGATCAGTGTATGATAGCAAACATGATCAGCGCATGATCAGTCACATGATCAGCGCCATTAAGTCACGTGATCACTACATGATAGTCATGTGATCAGTCCATGCTCAGTCACGGTATCAGTGCATGATCAGCCACGTGATCAGTGCATGATCTGTCACAAGATTAGTGTATGATCATCCACGTGATCAGTGCATGGGCAGTCATGTGATCAGTGCATGATATAGACGTGATCAGTGCATGATCAGTCTCGTGATCAGTGCATGATAGCCACGTGATCAGTGCATGATCAGTCACCTGATGGGTGTATGATCATTCACGTGACCTGTACATGGTAGCTACATGATCATTGCATGATCAGCCACGTGAGTACTGCATGATAGCCACGTGATCACTGCATGATCAGTCACGTGATCAGTGCATGATCAGTCATGTGACCAGTACATGGTAGCTGCGTGATCATGGCATGATCAGCCACGTGAGCAGTGCATGATAGCCACGTGATCAGTGCATGATCAGACACGTGATCAGTGCATGATCAGTCACGTGATCAGTGCATGATCAGCCACGTGATCAGTGCATGATATCCACGTGATCAGTGCATGATCATCACGTGATCAGTGCATGATCAGCCACGTGATCAGTGCATGCTCAGTCACGTGATCAGGGCCTGCTGAGCTGCGTGATTACTGTCTGCTCATCTGCTTGACAATTGCCAGCTGAGCTGCACGATTCCTGCCTGCTCAGCTGCTTGATTATTGCCAGCTGAGCAGCATGATTCCTCACACCTGTGTTCCATGATTATTGCCTGCTGACTGTTTGATTCGTGCCTACTCAGCTCTTTGTTTATTGCCTCCAGAGGCACATGATCAGTGTATGATAGCAAACATGATCAGCGCATGATCAGTCACATGATCAGCGCCATTAAGTCACGTGATCACTACATGATAGTCATGTGATCAGTCCATGCTCAGTCACGTATCAGTGCATGATCAGCCACGTGATCAGTGCATGATCTGTCACGTGATTAGTGTATGATCATCCACGTGATCAGTGCATGGGCAGTCATGTGATCAGTGCATGATATAGACGTGATCAGTGCATGATCAGTCACGTGATCAGTGCATGATAGCCACGTGATCAGTGCATGATCAGTCACCTGATGGGTGTATGATCATTCACGTGACCTGTACATGGTAGCTACATGATCATTGCATGATCAGCCACGTGAGTAGTGCATGATAGCCACGTGATCAGTGCATGATCAGTCACGTGATCAGTGCATGATCAGTCATGTGACCAGTACATGGTAGCTGCGTGATCATGGCATGATCAGCCACGTGAGCAGTGCATGATAGCCACGTGATCAGTGCATGATCAGTCACGTGATCAGTGCATGATCAGTCACGTGATCAGTGCATGATCAGCCACGTGATCAGTGCATGATCAGGCACGTGATCAGTGTATGATCAGCCACGTGATCAGTGCATGATAGCCACGTGATCAGTGCATGATCAGTCACGTGATCAGTGCATGATCAGTTACGTGATCAGTGCATGATCAGCCACGTGATCAGTGCATGATCAGCCACGTGATCAGTGCATGATCAGTTACGTGATCAGTGCATGATCAGTCACGTGATCAGTGCATGATAGCACGTGATCAGTGCATGATCAGCCACGTGATCAGTGCATGATAGCCACGTGATCAGTGCATGATCAGCCACGTGATCAGTGCATGATCAGCCACGTGAACAGTGCATGCTCAGTCACGTGATCTGGGCCTGCTGAGCTGCGTGATTACTGTCTGCTCATCTGCTTGACAATTGCCAGCTGAGCTGCACGATTCCTGCATGCTCAGCTGCTTGATTATTGCCAGCTGAGCAGCATGATTCCTCACACCTGTGTTCCATGATTATTGCCTGCTGACTGTTTGATTCGTGCCTACTCAGCTCTTTGTTTATTGCCTCCAGAGGCACATGATCAGTGTATGATAGCAAACATGATCAGCGCATGATCAGTCACATGATCAGCGCCATTAAGTCACGTGATCACTACATGATACTCATGTGATCAGTCCATGCTCAGTCACGGTATCAGTGCATGATCAGCCACGTGATCAGTGCATGATCTGTCACAAGATTAGTGTATGATCATCCACGTGATCAGTGCATGGGCAGTCATGTGATCAGTGCATGATATAGACGTGAACAGTGCATGATCAGTCTCGTGATCAGTGCATGATAGCCACGTGATCAGTGCATGATCAGTCACCTGATGGGTGTATGTTCATTCACGTGACCTGTACATGGTAGCTACATGATCATTGCATGATCAGCCACGTGAGTAGTGCATGATAGCCACGTGATCAGTGCATGATCAGTCACGTGATCAGTGCATGATCAGTCATGTGACCAGTACATGGTAGCTGCGTGATCATGCATGATCAGCCACGTGATCAGTGCATGATAGCCACGTGATCAGTGCATGATCAGTCACGTGATCAGTGCATGATCAGTCACGTGATCAGTGCATGATCAGCCACGTGATCAGTGCATGATCAGCCACGTGATCAGTGCATGATCAATTACGTGATCAGTGCATGATCAGTCACGTGATCAGTACATGGTAGCTACGTGATCATTGCATGATCAGCCACGTGATCAGTGCATGATAGCCACGTGATCAGTGCATGATAGCCACGTGATCAGTGCATGATCAGTCATGTGATACGTGTGTGATCAGCCACGTGATCAGTGCATGATATCCACGTTATCAGTGCATGACAGCCACGTGATCAGTGCATGAGAGCCACGTGATCAGTGCATGATCAGTCACGTGATACATGTGTGATCAGCCACGTGATCAGTGCATGATGAGCCACGTGATCAGTGCAGGATCAATTACGTGATCAGTGCATGATCAGTCACGTGACCAGTACATGGTTGCTACGTGATCGTTGCATGATCAGCCACGTGAGCAGAGCATGATAGCCACGTGATCAGTGCATGATCAGTCACGTGATCAGTACATGATCAGTCACGTGAACAGTGCATGATCATTTACGTGATCTTTGCATGATCAGTCACGTGACCAGTATATGGTTGCTACGTGATCATTCCATGACGAGCCACGTGAGCAGTGCATGATAGCCACGTGATGTGTGCATGAGTTACGTGAGCAGAGTATGATCAGCCACGTGATCAGTGCATGAGTGCCACGTGATCAGTGCATGATATGTCACGTGACAGGTGTGTGATCAGCCACGTGAACAGTGCATGTTCAGCCACGTGATCAGTGCATGATAGCCACGTGATCAGTGCATGATCAGTTACGTGAGCAGTGTATGATCAGCCACGTGATCAGTGCATGGTCAGACACGTGAACAGTGTATGATCAGCCACGTGATCAGTGCATGATATCCAAGTGATCAGTGCATGATCATCACGTGATCAGTGTATGATCAGCCACGTGAACAGTGCATGCTCAGTCACGTGATCTGGGCCTGCTGAGCTGCGTGATTACTGTCTGCTCATCTGCTTGACAATTGCCAGCTGAGCTGCACGATTCCTGCCTGTCATCTGCTTGACAATTGCCAGCTGTGCTGCGTAATTCCTGCCTGCTCAGCTGCTTGATTATTGCCAGCTGAGCAGCATGATTCCTCACACCTGAGTTCCATGATTATTGCCTGCTGACTGTTTGATTCGTGCCTACTCAGCTCTTTGTTTATTGCCTCCAGAGGCACATGATCAGTGTATGATAGCAAACATGATCAGCGCATGATCAGTCACATGATCAGCGCCATTAAGTCACGTGATCACTACATGATAGTCATGTGATCAGTCCATGCTCAGTCACGGTATCAGTGCATGATCAGCCACGTGATCAGTGCATGATCTGTCACAAGATTAGTGTATGATCATCCACGTGATCAGTGCATGGGCAGTCATGTGATCAGTGCATGATATAGACGTGATCAGTGCATGACCAGCCTCGTGATCAGTGCATGATAGCCACGTGATCAGTGCATGATCAGTCACCTGATGGGTGTATGATCATTCACGTGACCTGTACATGGTAGCTACATGATCATTGCATGATCAGCCACGTGAGTAGTGCATGATAGCCACGTGATCACTGCATGATCAGTCACGTGATCAGTGCATGATCAGTCATGTGACCAGTACATGGTAGCTGCGTGATCATGGCATGATCAGCCACGTGAGCAGTGCATGATAGCCACGTGATCAGTGCATGATCAGACACGTGATCAGTGCATGATCAGTCACGTGATCAGTGCATGATCAGCCACGTGATCAGTGCATGATAGCCACGTGATCAGTGCATGATCATCACGTGATCAGTGCATGATCAGCCACGTGATCAGTGCATGATCAGTCACGTGATCAGTGCATGATGAGCTGCGTGATTACTGTCTGCTCATCTGCTTGACAATTGCCATCTAAGCTGCACGATTTCTGCCTGCTCAGCTGCTTGATCATTGCCAGCTGAGCAGCATGATTCCTCACACCTGAGTTCCATGATTATTGCCTGCTGACTGTTTGATTCGTGCCTACTCAGCTCTTTGTTTATTGCCTCCAGAGGCACATGATCAGTGCATGATAGCAAACATGATCAGTGCATGATCAGTCACATGATCAGCGCATTAAGTCACGTGATCACTGCATGATCAGTCACGTGATCAGTGCATGATCAGTCACGTGACCAGTGCATGATAGCTGCGTGATCATGCATGATCAGCCACGTGATCAGTGCATGATAGCCACGTGATCAGTGCATGATCAGTCACGTGATCAGTGCATGATCAGTCACGTGATCAGTGCATGATCAGCCACGTGATCAGTGCATGATCAGTCACGTGATCAGTGTATGATCATCCACGTGATCAGTGCATGAGCAGTCATGTGATCAGTGCATGATATAGACGTGAACAGTGCATGATCAGTCTCGTGATCTGTGCATGATAGCCACGTGATCAGTGCATGATCAGTCACCTGATGGGTGTATGATCATTCACGTGACCTGTACATGGTAGCTACATGATCTTTGCATGATCAGCCACGTGAGTACTTCATGATAGCCACGTGATCACTGCATGATCAGTCACGTGATCAGTGCATGATCAGTCATGTGACCAGTACATGGTAGCTGCGTGATCATGGCATGATCAGCCACGTGAGCAGTGCATGATAGCCACGTGATCAGTGCATGATCAGTCACGAGATCAGTGCATGATCAGTCACGTGATCAGTGCATGATCAGCCACGTGATCAGTGCATGACCAGGCACGTGATCAGTGCATGTCCAGCCAAGTGATCAGTGCATGATAGCCACGTGATCAGTGCATGATCAGTCACGTGATCAGTGCATGATCAATTATGTGATCAGTGTATGATCAGCCACGTGATCAGTGCATGATCAGCCACATGATCAGTGCATGATCAATTACGTGCTCAGTGCATGATCAGTTACGTGACCAGTACAAGGTAGCTACGTGATCATTGCCTGATAAGCCACGTGATCAGTGCATGATAGCCACGTGATCAGTGCATGATAGCCACGTGATCAGTGCATGATCAGTCATGTGATACGTGTGTGATCAGCCACATGATCAGTGCATGATATCCACGTGATCAGTGCATGACAGCCACGTGATCAGTGCATGAGAGCCACGGGATCAGTGCATGATCAGTCACGTGATACATGTGTGATCAGCCACGTGATCAGTGCATGATGAGCCACGTGATCAGTGCAGGATCAATTAAGTGATCAGTGCATGATCAGTCACGTGACCAGTACATGGTTGCTACGTGATCGTTGCATGATCAGCCACGTGAGCAGAGCATGATAGCCACGTGGTCAGTGCATGATCAGTCACGTGATCAGTACATGATCAGTCACGTGAACAGTGCATGATCATTTACGTGATCTTTGCATGATCAGTCACGTTACCAGTATATGGTTGCTACGTGATCTATCCATGACGAGCCACGTGAGCAGTGCATGATAGCCATGTAATGTGTGCATGAGTTACGTGAGCAGAGTATGATCAGCCACGTGATCAGTGCATGAGTGCCACGTGATCAGTGCATGATATGTCACGTGACAGGTGTGTGATCAGCCACGTGAACAGTGCATGTTCAGCCACGTGATCAGTGCATGATAGCCACGTGATCAGTGCATGATCAGTTACGTGAGCAGTGTATGATCAGCCACGTGATCAGTGCATGGTCAGACACGTGAACAGTGTATGATCAGCCACGTGATCAGTGCATGATATCCAAGTGATCAGTACATGATCATCACGTGATCAATGTATGATCAGCCACGTGAACAGTGCATGCTCAGTCACGTGATCTGGGCCTGCTGAGCTGCGTGATTACTGTCTGCTCATCTGCTTGACAATTGCCAGCTGAGCTGCACGATTCCTGCCTGTCATCTGCTTGACAATTGCCAGCTGTGCTGCGTAATTCCTGCCTGCTCAGCTGCTTGATTATTGCCAGCTGAGCAGCATGATTCCTCACACCTGTGTTCCATGATTATTGCCTGCTGACTGTTTGATTCGTGCCTACTCAGCTCTTTGTTTATTGCCTCCAGAGGCACATGATCAGTGTATGATAGCAAACATGATCAGCGCATGATCAGTCACATGATCAGCGCCATTAAGTCACGTGATCACTACATGATAGTCATGTGATCAGTCCATGCTCAGTCACGGTATCAGTGCATGATCAGCCACGTGATCAGTGCATGATCTGTCACAAGATTAGTGTATGATCATCCACGTGATCAGTGCACGGGCAGTCATGTGATCAGTGCATGATATAGACGTGAACAGTGCATGATCAGTCTCGTGTTCAGTGCATGATAGCCACGTGATCAGTGCATGATCAGTCACCTGATGGGTGTATGATCATTCACGTGACCTGTACATGGTAGCTACATGATCATTGCATGATCAGCCACGTGAGTACTTCATGATAGCCACGTGATCACTGCATGATCAGTCACGTGATCAGTGCATGATCAGTCATGTGACCAGTACATGGTAGCTGCGTGATCATGGCATGATCAGCCACGTGAGCAGTACATGATAGCCACGTGATCAGTGCATGATCAGACACGAGATCAGTGCATGATCAGTCACGTGATCAGTGCATGATCAGCCACGTGATCAGTGCATGATATCCAAGTGATCAGTACATGATCATCACGTGATCAGTGTATGATAAGCCACGTGAACAGTGCATGCTCAGTCACGTGATCTGGGCCTGCTGAGCTGCGTGATTACTGTCTGCTCATCTGCTTGACATTTGCCAGCTGAGCTGCACGATTCCTGCCTGCTCAGCTGCTTGATTATTGCCAGCTGAGCAGCATGATTCCTCACACCTGTGTTCCATGATTATTGCCTGCTGACTGTTTGATTCGTGCCTACTCAGCTCTTTGTTTATTGCCTCCAGAGGCACATGATCAGTGTATGATAGCAAACATGATCAGCACATGATCAGTCACATGATCAGCGCCATTAAGTCACGTGATCACTACATGATAGTCATGTGATCAGTCCATGCTCAGTCACGGTATCAGTGCATGATCAGCCACGTGATCAGTGCATGATCTGTCACAAGATTAGTGTATGATCATCCACGTGATCAGTGCACGGGCAGTCATGTGATCAGTGCATGATATAGACGTGAACAGTGCATGATCAGTCTCGTGATCAGTGCATGATAGCCACGTGATCAGTGCATGATCAGTCACCTGATGGGTGTATGATCATTCACGTGACCTGTACATGGTAGCTACATGATCATTGCATGATCAGCCACGTGAGTAGTTCATGATAGCCACGTGATCACTGCATGATCAGTCACGTGATCAGTGCATGATCAGTCATGTGACCAGTACATGGTAGCTGCGTGATCATGGCATGATCAGCCATGTGAGCAGTGCATGATAGCCACGTGATCAGTGCATGATCAGACACGAGATCAGTGCATGATCAGTCTCGTGATCAGTGCATGATCAGCCACGTGATCAGTGCATGACCAGGCACGTGATCAGTGTATGTCCAGCCAAGTGATCAGTGCATGATAGCCACGAGATCAGTGCATGATCAGTCACGTGATCAGTGCATGATCAGTTATGTTATCAGTGTATGATCAGCCACGTGATCAGTGCATGATCAGCCACATGATCAGTGCATGATCAATTACGTGCTCAGTGCATGATCAGTCACGTGACCAGTACATGGTAGCTACGTGATCATTGCCTGATCAGCCACGTGATCAGTGCATGATAGCCACGTGATCAGTGCATGATAGCCACGTGATCAGTGTATGATCAGCCACGTGAACAGTGCATGCTCAGTCACGTGATCTGGGCCTACTGAGCTGCGTGATTACTGTCTGCTCATCTGCTTGACAATTGCCAGCTGAGCTGCACGATTCCTGAATGCTCAGCTGCTTGATTATTGCCAGCTGAGCAGCATGATTCCTCACACCTGTGTTCCATGATTATTGCCTGCTGACTGTTTGATTCGTGCCTACTCAGCTCTTTGTTTATTGCCTCCAGAGGCACATGATCAGTGTATGATAGCAAACATGATCAGCGCATGATCAGTCACATGATCAGCGCCATTAAGTCACGTGATCACTACATGATACTCATGTGATCAGTCCATGCTCAGTCACGGTATCAGTGCATGATCAGCCACGTGATCAGTGCATGATCTGTCACAAGATTAGTGTATGATCATCCACGTGATCAGTGCACGGGCAGTCATGTGATCAGTGCATGATATAGACGTGAACAGTGCATGATCAGTCTCGTGATCAGTGCATGATAGCCACGTGATCAGTGCATGATCAGTCACCAGATGGGTGTATGATCATTCACGTGACCTGTACATGGTAGCTACATGATCATTGCATGATCAGCCACGTGAGTAGTTCATGATAGCCACGTGATCACTGCATGATCAGTCACGTGATCAGTGCATGATCAGTCATGTGACCAGTACATGGTAGCTGCGTGATCATGGCATGATCAGCCACGTGAGCAGTGCATGATAGCCACGTGATCAGTGCATGATCAGACACGAGATCAGTGCATGATCAGTCACGTGATCAGTGCATGATCAGCCACGTGATCAGTGCATGATCAGCCACATGATCAGTGCATGATCAATTACGTGCTCAGTGCATGATCAGTTACGTGACCAGTACAAGGTAGCTACGTGATCATTGCCTGATAAGCCACGTGATCAGTGCATGATAGCCACGTGAGTAGTTCATGATAGCCACGTGATCACTGCATGATCAGTCACGTGATCAGTGCATGATCAGTCATGTGACCAGTACATGGTAGCTGCGTGATCATGGCATGATCAGCCACGTGAGCAGTGCATGATCAGTCACGTGATCAGTGCATGATCAGCCACGTGATCAGTGCATGATCAGTCACGTGATCAGTGTATGTCCAGCCAAGTGATCAGTGCATGATAGCCACGTGATCAGTGCATGATCAGTCACGTGATCAGTGCATGATCAGTTATGTGATCAGTGTATGATCAGCCACGTGATCAGTGCATGATCAGCCACATGATCAGTGCATGATCAATTACGTGCTCAGTGCATGATCAGTTACGTCACCAGTACATGGTAGCTACGTGATCATTGCCTGATAAGCCACGTGATCAGTGCATGATAGCCACGTGATCAGTGCATGATAGCCACGTGATCAGTGCATGATCAGTCATGTGATACGTGTGTGATCAGCCACATGATCAGTGCATGATATCCACGTGATCAGTGCATGACAGCCACGTGATCAGTGCATGAGAGCCACGGGATCAGTGCATGATCAGTCACGTGACACATGTGTGATCAGCCACGTGATCAGTGCATGATGAGCCACGTGATCAGTGCAGGATCAATTACGTGATCAGTGCATGATCAGTCACGTGACCAGTACATGGTTGCTACGTGATCGTTGCATGATCAGCCACGTGAGCAGAGCATGATAGCCACGTGGTCAGTGCATGATCAGCCACGTGATCAGTGCATGATATCCAAGTGATCAGTACATGATCATCACGTGATCAGTGTATGACCAGCCACGTGAACAGTGCATGCTCAGTCACGTGATCTGGGCCTGCTTAGCTGCGTGATTACTGTCTGCTCATCTGCTTGACAATTGCCATCTAAGCTGCACGATTCCTGCTGCTCAGCTGCTTGATTATTGCCAGCTGAGCAGCATGATTCCTCACACATGATTCCATGATTATTGCCTGCTGACTGATTGATTCGTGCCTACTCAGCTCTTTGTTTATTGCCTCCAGAGGCACATGATCAGTGTATGATAGCAAACATGATCAGCGCATGATCAGTCACATGATCAGCGCCATTAAGTCACGTGATCACTACATGATCAGTCACGTGATCAGTGCATGATCAGTCATGTGACCAGTACATGGTAGCTGCGTGATCATGGCATAATCAGCCACGTGAGCAGTGCATGATAGCCACGTGATCAGTGCATGATCAGACACGAGATCAGTGCATGATCAGTCAGGTGATCAGTGCATGATCAGCCACGTGATCAGTGCATGATCTGTCACAAGATTAGTGTATGATCATCCACGTGATCAGTGCACGGGCAGTCATGTGATCAGTGCATGATATAGACGTGAACAGTGCATGATCAGTCTCGTGATCTGTGCATGATAGCCACGTGATCAGTGCATGATCAGTCACCTGATGGGTGTATGATCATTCACGTGACCTGTACATGGTAGCTACATGATCATTGCATGATCAGCCACGTTAGTAGTTCATGATAGCCACGTGATCACTGCATGATCAGTCACGTGATCAGTGCATGATCAGTCATGTGACCAGTACATGGTAGCTGCGTGATCATGGCATGATTAGCCAGGTGAGCAGTGCATGATAGCCACGTGATCAGTGCATGATCAGTCACGAGATCAGTGCATGATCAGTCACGTGATCAGTGCATGATCAGCCACGTGATCAGTGCATGACCAGGCACGTGATCAGTGTATGTCCAGCCAAGTGATCAGTGCATGATAGCCACGTGATCAGTGCATGATCAGCCACGTGATCAGTGCATGATCAATTATGTGATCAGTGTATGATCAGCCACGTGATCAGTGCATGATCAGCCACATGATCAGTGCATGATCAATTACGTGCTCAGTGCATGATCAGTTACGTGACCAGTACAAGGTAGCTACGTGATCATTGCCTGATAAGCCACGTGATCAGTGCATGATAGCCACGTGATCAGTGCATGATAGCCACGTGATCAGTGCATGATCAGTCATGTGATACGTGTGTGATCAGCCACATGATCAGTGCATGATATCCACGTGATCAGTGCATGACAGCCACGTGATCAGTGCATGAGAGCCACGGGATCAGTGCATGATCAGTCACGTGATACATGTGTGATCAGCCACGTGATCAGTGCATGATGAGCCACGTGATCAGTGCAGGATCAATTACGTGATCAGTGCATGATCAGTCACGTGACCAGTACATGGTTGCTACGTGATCGTTGCATGATCAGCCACGTGAGCAGAGCATGATAGCCACGTGGTCAGTGCATGATCAGTCACGTGATCAGTACATGATCAGTCACGTGAACAGTGCATGATCATTTACGTGATCTTTGCATGATCAGTCACGTTAACAGTATATGGTTGCTACGTGATCTATCCATGACGAGCCACGTGAGCAGTGCATGATAGCCATGTAATGTGTGCATGAGTTACGTGAGCAGAGTATGATCAGCCACGTGATCAGTGCATGAGTGCCACGTGATCAGTGCATGATATGTCACGTGACAGGTGTGTGATCAGCCACGTGAACAGTGCATGTTCAGCCACGTGATCAGTGCATGATAGCCACGTGATCAGTGCATGATCAGTTACGTGAGCAGTGTATGATCAGCCACGTGATCAGTGCATGGTCAGACACGTGAACAGTGTATGATCAGCCACGTGATCAGTGCATGATATCCAAGTGATCAGTACATGATCATCACGTGATCAGTGTATGATCAGCCACGTGAACAGTGCATGCTCAGTCACGTGATCTGGGCCTGCTGAGCTGCGTGATTACTGTCTGCTCATCTGCTTGACAATTGCCAGCTGAGCTGCACGATTCCTGCCTGTCATCTGCTTGACAATTGCCAGCTGTGCTGCGTAATTCCTGCCTGCTCAGCTGCTTGATTATTGCCAGCTGAGCAGCATGATTCCTCACACCTGTGTTCCATGATTATTGCCTGCTGACTGTTTGATTCGTGCCTACTCAGCTCTTTGTTTATTGCCTTCAGAGGCACATGATCAGTGTATGATAGCAAACATGATCAGCGCATGATCAGTCACATGATCAGCGCCATTAAGTCACGTGATCACTACATGATAGTCATGTGATCAGTCCATGCTCAGTCACGGTATCAGTGCATGATCAGCCACGTGATCAGTGCATGATCTGTCACAAGATTAGTGTATGATCATCCACGTGATCAGTGCACGGGCAGTCATGTGATCAGTGCATGATATAGACGTGAACAGTGCATGATCAGTCTCGTGATCAGTGCATGATAGCCACGTGATCAGTGCATGATCAGTCACCTGATGGGTGTATGATCATTCACGTGACCTGTACATGGTAGCTACATGATCATTGCATGATCAGCCACGTGAGTACTTCATGATAGCCACGTGATCACTGCATGATCAGTCACGTGATCAGTGCATGATCAGTCATGTGACCAGTACATGGTAGCTGCGTGATCATGGCATGATCAGCCACGTGAGCAGTACATGATAGCCACGTGATCAGTGCATGATCAGACACGAGATGAGTGCATGATCAGTCACGTGATCAGTGCATGATCAGCCACGTGATCAGTGCATGATATCCAAGTGATCAGTACATGATCATCACGTGATCAGTGTATGATAAGCCACGTGAACAGTGCATGCTCAGTCACGTGATCTGGGCCTGCTGAGCTGCGTGATTACTGTCTGCTCATCTGCTTGACAATTGCCAGCTGAGCTGCACGATTCCTGCCTGCTCAGCTGCTTAATTATTGCCAGCTGAACAGCATGATTCCTCACACCTGTGTTCCATGATTATTGCCTGCTGACTGTTTGATTCGTGCCTACTCAGCTCTTTGTTTATTGCCTCCAGAGGCACATGATCAGTGTATGATAGCAAACATGATCAGCGCATGATCAGTCACATGATCAGCGCCATTAAGTCACGTGATCACTACATGATACTCATGTGATCAGTCCATGCTCAGTCACGGTATCAGTGCATGATCAGCCACGTGATCAGTGCATGATCTGTCACAAGATTAGTGTATGATCATCCACGTGATCAGTGCACGGGCAGTCATGTGATCAGTGCATGATATAGACGTGAACAGTGCATGATCAGTCTCGTGATCAGTGCATGATAGCCACGTGATCAGTGCATGATCAGTCACCTGATGGGTGTATGATCATTCACGTGACCTGTACATGGTAGCTACATGATCATTGCATGATCAGCCACGTGAGTAGTTCATGATAGCCACGTGATCACTGCATGATCAGTCACGTGATCAGTGCATGTTCAGTCATGTGACCAGTACATGGTAGCTGCGTGATCATGGCATGATCAGCCACGTGAGCAGTGCATGATAGCCACGTGATCAGTGCATGATCAGACACGAGATCAGTGCATGATCAGTCACGTGATCAGTGCATGATCAGCCACGTGATCAGTGCATGACCAGGCACGTGATCAGTGTATGTCCAGCCAAGTGATCAGTACATGATAGCCACGAGATCAGTGCATGATCAGTCACGTGATCAGTGCATGATCAGTTATTTGATCAGTGTATGATCAGCCACGTGATCAGTGCATGATCAGCCACATGATCAGTGCATGATCAATTACGTGCTCAGTGCATGATCAGTCACGTGACCAGTACATGGTAGCTACGTGATCATTGCCTGATCAGCCACGTGATCAGTGCATGATAGCCACGTGATCAGTGCATGATAGCCACGTGATCAGTGTATGATCAGCCACGTGAACAGTGCATGCTCAGTCACGTGATCTGGGCCTGCTGAGCTGCGTGATTACTGTCTGCTCATCTGCTTGACAATTGCCAGCTGAGCTGCACGATTCCTGAATGCTCAGCTGCTTGATTATTGCCAGCTGAGCAGCATGATTCCTCACACCTGTGTTCCATGATTATTGCCTGCTGACTGTTTGATTCGTGCCTACTCAGCTCTTTGTTTATTGCCTCCAGAGGCACATGATCAGTGTATGATAGCAAACATGATCAGCGCATGATCAGTCACATGATCAGCGCCATTAAGTCACGTGATCACTACATGATACTCATGTGATCAGTCCATGCTCAGTCACGGTATCAGTGCATGATCAGCCACGCGATCAGTGCATGATCTGTCACAAGATTAGTGTATGATCATCCACGTGATCAGTGCACGGGCAGTCATGTGATCAGTGCATGATATAGATGTGAACAGTGCATGATCAGTCTCGTGATCAGTGCATGATAGCCACGTGATCAGTGCATGATCAGTCACCTGATGGGTGTATGATCATTCACGTGACCTGTACATGGTAGCTACATGATCATGCATGATCAGCCACGTGAGTAGTGCATGATAGCCACGTGATCAGTGCATGATCAGACACGAGATCAGTGCATGCTCAGTCACGTGATCAGTGCATGATCAGCCACGTGATCAGTGCATGATCAGCCACATGATCAGTGCATGATCAATTACGTACTCAGTGCATGATCAGTTACGTGACCAGTACAAGGTAGCTACGTGATCATTGCCTGATAAGCCACGTGATCAGTGCATGATAGCCACGTGATCAGTGCATGATAGCCACGTGATCAGTGCATGATCAGTCATGTGATACGGGTGTGATCAGCCACATGATCAGTGCATGATATCCACGTGATCAGTGCATGACAGCCACGTGATCAGTGCATGAGAGCCACGGGATCAGTGCATGATCAGTCACGTGATACATGTGTGATCAGCCACGTGATCAGTGCATGATGAGCCACGTGATCAGTGCAGGATCAATTACGTGATCAGTGCATGATCAGTCACGTGACCAGTACATGGTTGCGACGTGATCGTTGCATGATCAGCCACGTGAGCAGAGCATGATAGCCACGTGGTCAGTGCATGATCAGTCACGTGATCAGCACATGATCAGTCACGTGAACAGTGCATGATCATTTACGTGATCTTTGCATGATCAGTCACGTGACCAGTATATGGTTGCTACGTGATCAATCCATGACGAGCCACGTGAGCAGTGCATGATAGCCACGTGATGTGTGCATGAGTTACGTGAGCAGAGTATGATCAGCCACGTGATCAGTGCATGAGTGCCACGTGATCAGTGCATGATATGTCACGTGACAGGTGTGTGATCAGCCACGTGAACAGTGCATGTTCAGCCACGTGATCAGTGCATGATAGCCACGTGATCAGTGCATGATCAGTTACGTGAGCAGTGTATGATCAGCCACGTGATCAGTGCATGGTCAGACACGTGAACAGTGTATGATCAGCCACGTGATCAGTGCATGATATCCAAGTGATCAGTGCATGATCATCACGTGATCAGTGTATGATCAGCCACGTGAACAGTGCATGCTCAGTCACGTGATCTGGGCCTGCTGAGCTGCGTGATTACTGTCTGCTCATCTGCTTGACAATTGCCAGCTGAGCTGCACGATTCCTGCCTGCTCAGCTGCTTGATTATTGCCAGCTGAGCAGCATGATTCCTCACACCTGAGTTCCATGATTATTGCCTGCTGACTGTTTGATTCGTGCCTACTCAGCTCTTTGTTTATTGCCTCCAGAGGCACATGATCAGTGTATGATAGCAAACATGATCAGCGCATGATCAGTCACATGATCAGCGCCATTAAGTCACGTGATCACTACATGATACTCATGTGATCAGTCCATGCTCAGTCACGGTATCAGTGCATGATCAGCCACGTGATCAGTGCATGATCTGTCACAAGATTAGTGTATGATCATCCACGTGATCAGTGCATGGGCAGTCATGTGATCAGTGCATGATATAGACGTGATCAGTGCATGATCAGTCTCGTGATCAGTGCATGATAGCCACGTGATCAGTGCATGATCAGTCACCTGATGGGTGTATGATCATTCACGTGACCTGTACATGGTAGCTACATGATCATTGCATGATCAGCCACGTGAGTAGTGCATGATAGCCACGTGATCACTGCATGATCAGTCACGTGATCAGTGCATGATCAGTCATGTGACCAGTACATGGTAGCTGCGTGATCATGGCATGATCAGCCACGTGAGCAGTGCATGATAGCCACGTGATCAGTGCATGATCAGACACGTGATCAGTGCATGATCAGTCACGTGATCAGTGCATGATCAGCCACGTGATCAGTGCATGATCAGTCACGTGATCAGTGCATGATCAGCCACGTGATCAGTGCATGATCAGTCACGTGATCAGTGCATGATCAGACGTGATCAGTGCATGATCAGTCACGTGATCAGTGCATGATCAGCCACGTGATCAGTGCATGATCAGTCACGTGATCAGTGCATGATCAGTCACGTGACCAGTACATGGTAGCTACGTGATCAGTGCATGATCAGCCACGTGATCAGTGCATGATAGCCACGTGATCAGTGCATGATCAGTCACGTGATCAGTGCATGATCAGTCACGTGATCAGTGCATGATAGCTGCGTGATCATGCATGATCAGCCACGTGATCAGTGCATGATAGCCACGTGATCAGTGCATGATCAGTCACGTGATCAGTGCATGATCAGTCACGTGATCAGTGCATGATCAGCCACGTGATCAGTGCATGATCAGTCACGTGATCAGTGCATGATCAGCCACGTGATCAGTGCATGATAGCCACGTGATCAGTGCATGATCAGTCACGTGATCAGTGCATGATCAGTCACGTGATCAGTGCATGATCAGCCACGTGATCAGTGCATGATCAGCCACGTGATCAGTGCATGATCAGTTACGTGATCAGTGCATGATCAGTCACGTGACCAGTGCATGGTAGCTACGTGATCATTGCATGATCAGCCACGTGATCAGTGCATGATAGCCACGTGATCAGTGCATGATAGCCACGTGATCAGTGCATGATCAGTCACGTGATACGTGTGTGATCAGCCACGTGATCAGTGCATGATAGCCACGTGATCAGTGCATGATAGCCACGTGATCAGTGCATGATAGCCACGTGATCAGTGCATGATCAGTCACGTGATCATGTGTGATCAGCCACGTGATCAGTGCATGATCAGCCACGTGATCAGTGCATGATCAGTTACGTGATCAGTGCATGATCAGTCACGTGATCAGTGCATGGTAGCACGTGATCAGTGCATGATCAGCCACGTGATCAGTGCATGATAGCCACGTGATCAGTGCATGATCAGTCACGTGATCAGTGCATGATCAGCCACGTGAACAGTGCATGCTCAGTCACGTGATCTGGGCATGCTGAGCTGCGTGATTACTGTCTGCTCATCTGCTAGACAATTGCCAGCTGAGCTGCACGATTCCTGAATGCTCAGCTGCTTGATTATTGCCAGCTGAGTAGCATGATTCCTCACACCTGTGTTCCATGATTATTGCCTGCTGACTGTTTGATTCGTGCCTACTCAGCTCTTTGTTTATTGCCTCCAGAGGCACATGATCAGTGTATGATAGCAAACATGATCAGCGCATGATCAGTCACATGATCAGCGCCATTAAGTCACGTGATCACTACATGATAGTCATGTGATCAGTCCATGCTCAGTCACGGTATCAGTGCATGATCAGCCACGTGATCAGTGCATGATCTGTCACATGATTAGTGTATGATCATCCACGTGATCAGTGCATGGGCAGTCATGTGATCAGTGCATGATATAGACGTGATCAGTGCATGATCAGTCTCGTGATCAGTGCATGATAGCCACGTGATCAGTGCATGATCAGTCACCTGATGGGTGTATGATCATTCACGTGACCTGTACATGGTAGCTACATGATCATTGCATGATCAGCCACGTGAGTAGTGCATGATAGCCACGTGATCAGTGCATGATCAGTCACGTGATCAGTGCATGATCAGTCATGTGACCAGTACATGGTAGCTGCGTGATCATGGCATGATCAGCCACGTGAGCAGTGCATGATAGCCACGTGATCAGTGCATGATCAGACACGTGATCAGTGCATGATCAGTCACGTGATCAGTGCATGATCAGCCACGTGATCAGTGCATGATCAGGCACGTGATCAGTGTATGATCAGCCACGTGATCAGTGCATGATAGCCACGTGATCAGTGCATGATCAGTCACGTGATCAGTGCATGATCAGTCACGTGATCAGTGCATGATCAGCCACGTGATCAGTGCATGATCAGCCACGTGATCAGTGCATGATCAATTACGTGATCAGTGCATGATCAGTCACGTGATCAGTGCATGGTAGCTACGTGATCAGTGCATGATCAGCCACGTGATCAGTGCATGATAGCCACGTGATCAGTGCATGATCAGCCACGTGATCAGTGCATGATCAGCCACGTGAACAGTGCATGCTCAGTCACGTGATCTGGGCCTGCTGAGCTGCGTGATTACTGTCTGCTCATCTGCTTGACAATTGCCAGCTGAGCTGCACGATTCCTGCCTGCTCAGCTGCTTGATTATTGCCAGCTGAGCAGCATGATTCCTCACACCTGTGTTCCATGATTATTGCCTGCTGACTGTTTGATTCGTGCCTACTCAGCTCTTTGTTTATTGCCTCCAGAGGCACATGATCAGTGTATGATAGCAAACATGATCAGCGCATGATCAGTCACATGATCAGCGCCATTAAGTCACGTGATCACTACATGATAGTCATGTGATCAGTCCATGCTCAGTCACGGTATCAGTGCATGATCAGCCACGTGATCAGTGCATGATCTGTCACATGATTAGTGTATGATCATCCACGTGATCAGTGCATGGGCAGTCATGTGATCAGTGCATGATATAGACGTGATCAGTGCATGATCAGTCTCGTGATCAGTGCATGATAGCCACGTGATCAGTGCATGATCAGTCACCTGATGGGTGTATGATCATTCACGTGACCTGTACATGGTAGCTACATGATCATTGCATGATCAGCCACGTGAGTAGTGCATGATAGCCACGTGATCAGTGCATGATCAGTCACGTGATCAGTGCATGATCAGTCATGTGACCAGTACATGGTAGCTGCGTGATCATGGCATGATCAGCCACGTGAGCAGTGCATGATAGCCACGTGATCAGTGCATGATCAGTCACGTGATCAGTGCATGATCAGTCACGTGATCAGTGCATGATCAGCCACGTGATCAGTGCATGATCAGCCACGTGATCAGTGTATGATCATCCACGTGATCAGTGCATGATCAGTCACGTGATCAGTGCATGATATAGACGTGATCAGTGCATGATCAGTCACGTGATCAGTGCATGATAGCCACGTGATCAGTGCATGATCAGTCACGTGATCAGTGCATGATCATTCACGTGACCAGTACATGGTAGCTACATGATCATTGCATGATCAGCCACGTGATCAGTGCATGATAGCCACGTGATCAGTGCATGATCAGTCACGTGATCAGTGCATGATCAGTCATGTGACCAGTACATGGTAGCTGCGTGATCATGCATGATCAGCCACGTGATCAGTGCATGATAGCCACGTGATCAGTGCATGATCAGTCACGTGATCAGTGCATGATCAGTCACGTGATCAGTGCATGATCAGCCACGTGATCAGTGCATGATCAGCCACGTGATCAGTGCATGATCAGCCACGTGATCAGTGCATGATAGCCACGTGATCAGTGCATGATCAGTCACGTGATCAGTGCATGATCAGTCACGTGATCAGTGCATGATCAGCCACGTGATCAGTGCATGATCAGCCACGTGATCAGTGCATGATCAATTACGTGATCAGTGCATGATCAGTCACGTGACCAGTACATGGTAGCTACGTGATCATTGCATGATCAGCCACGTGATCAGTGCATGATAGCCACGTGATCAGTGCATGATAGCCACGTGATCAGTGCATGATCAGTCACGTGATCGTGTGTGATCAGCCACGTGATCAGTGCATGATAGCCACGTGATCAGTGCATGATCAGCCACGTGATCAGTGCATGATAGCCACGTGATCAGTGCATGATCAGTCACGTGATCAGTGTGATCAGCCACGTGATCAGTGCATGATCAGCCACGTGATCAGTGCATGATCAGTTACGTGATCAGTGCATGATCAGTCACGTGATCAGTGCATGGTAGCACGTGATCAGTGCATGATCAGCCACGTGATCAGTGCATGATAGCCACGTGATCAGTGCATGATCAGTCACGTGATCAGTGCATGATCAGCCACGTGAACAGTGCATGCTCAGTCACGTGATCTGGGCATGCTGAGCTGCGTGATTACTGTCTGCTCATCTGCTTGACAATTGCCAGCTGAGCTGCACGATTCCTGCCTGCTCAGCTGCTTGATTATTGCCAGCTGAGCAGCATGATTCCTCACACCTGAGTTCCATGATTATTGCCTGCTGACTGTTTGATTCGTGCCTACTCAGCTCTTTGTTTATTGCCTCCAGAGGCACATGATCAGTGTATGATAGCAAACATGATCAGCGCATGATCAGTCACATGATCAGCGCCATTAAGTCACGTGATCACTACATGATAGTCATGTGATCAGTCCATGCTCAGTCACGGTATCAGTGCATGATCAGCCACGTGATCAGTGCATGATCTGTCACATGATTAGTGTATGATCATCCACGTGATCAGTGCATGGGCAGTCATGTGATCAGTGCATGATATAGACGTGATCAGTGCATGATCAGTCACGTGATCAGTGCATGATAGCCACGTGATCAGTGCATGATCAGTCACCTGATGGGTGTATGATCATTCACGTGACCTGTACATGGTAGCTACATGATCATTGCATGATCAGCCACGTGAGTAGT
Organism: Bos javanicus; assembly: GCF_032452875.1. Taxonomy (NCBI): domain Eukaryota; kingdom Metazoa; phylum Chordata; class Mammalia; order Artiodactyla; family Bovidae; genus Bos; species Bos javanicus. Next base: position 106,365 of record NW_026893963.1, read on the forward strand.
GCATGATAGCCACGTGATCAGTGCATGATCAGTCACGTGATCAGTGCATGATCAGTCATGTGACCAGTACATGGTAGCTGCGTGATCATGGCATGATCAGCCACGTGAGCAGTGCATGATAGCCACGTGATCAGTGCATGATCAGACACGTGATCAGTGCATGATCAGTCACGTGATCAGTGCATGATCAGCCACGTGATCAGTGCATGATCAGGCACGTGATCAGTGCATGATCAGCCACGTGATCAGTGCATGATAGCCACGTGATCAGTGCATGATCAGTCACGTGATCAGTGCATGATCAGTCACGTGATCAGTGCATGATCAGCCACATGATCAGCCACGTGATCAGTGCATGATCAGTTACGTGATCAGTGCATGATCAGTCACGTGATCAGTGCATGGTAGCCACGTGATCAGTGCATGATCAGCCACGTGATCAGTGCATGATAGCCACGTGATCAGTGCATGATAGTCACGTGATCAGTGCATGATCAGCCACGTGAACAGTGCATGCTCAGTCACGTGATCTGGGCCTGCTGAGCTGCGTGATTACTGTCTGCTCATCTGCTTGACAATTGCCAGCTGAGCTGCACGATTCCTGCCTGCTCAGCTGCTTGATTATTGCCAGCTGAGCAGCATGATTCCTCACACCTGTGTTCCATGATTATTGCCTGCTGACTGTTTGATTCGTGCCTACTCAGCTCTTTGTTTATTGCCTCCAGAGGCACATGATCAGTGTATGATAGCAAACATGATCAGCGCATGATCAGTCACATGATCAGCGCCATTAAGTCACGTGATCACTACATGATAGTCATGTGATCAGTCCATGCTCAGTCACGGTATCAGTGCATGATCAGCCACGTGATCAGTGCATGATCTGTCACAAGATTAGTGTATGATCATCCACGTGATCAGTGCATGGGCAGTCATGTGATCAGTGCATGATATAGACGTGATCAGTGCATGATCAGTCTCGTGATCAGTGCATGATAGCCACGTGATCAGTGCATGATCAGTCACCTGATGGGTGTATGATCATTCACGTGACCTGTACATGGTAGCTACATGATCATTGCATGATCAGCCACGTGAGTAGTGCATGATAGCCACGTGATCAGTGCATGATCAGTCACGTGATCAGTGCATGATCAGTCATGTGACCAGTACATGGTAGCTGCGTGATCATGGCATGATCAGCCACGTGATCAGTGCATGATAGCCACGTGATCAGTGCATGATCAGTCACGTGATCAGTGCATGATCAGTCACGTGATCAGTGCATGATCAGCCACGTGATCAGTGCATGATCAGCCACGTGATCAGTGCATGATCAATTACGTGATCAGTGCATGATCAGTCACGTGATCAGTACATGGTAGCTACGTGATCATTGCATGATCAGCCACGTGATCAGTGCATGATAGCCACGTGATCAGTGCATGATAGCCACGTGATCAGTGCATGATCAGTCATGTGATACGTGTGTGATCAGCCACGTGATCAGTGCATGATATCCACGTGATCAGTGCATGACAGCCACGTGATCAGTGCATGAGAGCCACGTGATCAGTGCATGATCAGTCACGTGATACATGTGTGATCAGCCACGTGATCAGTGCATGATGAGCCACGTGATCAGTGCAGGATCAATTACGTGATCAGTGCATGATCAGTCACGTGACCAGTACATGGTTGCTACGTGATCGTTGCATGATCAGCCACGTGAGCAGAGCATGATAGCCACGTGATCAGTGCATGATCAGTCACGTGATCAGTACATGATCAGTCACGTGAACAGTGCATGATCATTTACGTGATCTTTGCATGATCAGTCACGTGACCAGTATATGGTTGCTACGTGATCATTCCATGACGAGCCACGTGAGCAGTGCATGATAGCCACGTGATGTGTGCATGAGTTACGTGAGCAGAGTATGATCAGCCACGTGATCAGTGCATGAGTGCCACGTGATCAGTGCATGATATGTCACGTGACAGGTGTGTGATCAGCCACGTGAACAGTGCATGTTCAGCCACGTGATCAGTGCATGATAGCCACGTGATCAGTGCATGATCAGTTACGTGAGCAGTGTATGATCAGCCACGTGATCAGTGCATGGTCAGACACGTGAACAGTGTATGATCAGCCACGTGATCAGTGCATGATATCCAAGTGATCAGTGCATGATCATCACGTGATCAGTGTATGATCAGCCACGTGAACAGTGCATGCTCAGTCACGTGATCTGGGCCTGCTGAGCTGCGTGATTACTGTCTGCTCATCTGCTTGACAATTGCCAGCTGAGCTGCACGATTCCTGCCTGTCATCTGCTTGACAATTGCCAGCTGTGCTGCGTAATTCCTGCCTGCTCAGCTGCTTGATTATTGCCAGCTGAGCAGCATGATTCCTCACACCTGAGTTCCATGATTATTGCCTGCTGACTGTTTGATTCGTGCCTACTCAGCTCTTTGTTTATTGCCTCCAGAGGCACATGATCAGTGTATGATAGCAAACATGATCAGCGCATGATCAGTCACATGATCAGCGCCATTAAGTCACGTGATCACTACATGATAGTCATGTGATCAGTCCATGCTCAGTCACGGTATCAGTGCATGATCAGCCACGTGATCAGTGCATGATCTGTCACATGATTAGTGTATGATCATCCACGTGATCAGTGCATGGGCAGTCATGTGATCAGTGCATGATACAGACGTGATCAGTGCATGATCAGTCTCGTGATCAGTGCATGATAGCCACGTGATCAGTGCATGATCAGTCACCTGATGGGTGTATGATCATTCACGTGACCTGTACATGGTAGCTACATGATCATTGCATGATCAGCCACGTGAGTACTGCATGATAGCCACGTGATCACTGCATGATCAGTCACGTGATCAGTGCATGATCAGTCATGTGACCAGTACATGGTAGCTGCGTGATCATGGCATGATCAGCCACGTGAGCAGTGCATGATAGCCACGTGATCAGTGCATGATCAGACACGTGATCAGTGCATGATCAGTCACGTGATCAGTGCATGATCAGCCACGTGATCAGTGCATGATATCCACGTGATCAGTGCATGATCATCACGTGATCAGTGCATGATCAGCCACGTGATCAGTGCATGCTCAGTCACGTGATCAGGGCCTGCTGAGCTGCGTGATTACTGTCTGCTCATCTGCTTGACAATTGCCAGCTGAGCTGCACGATTCCTGCCTGCTCAGCTGCTTGATTATTGCCAGCTGAGCAGCATGATTCCTCACACCTGTGTTCCATGATTATTGCCTGCTGACTGTTTGATTCGTGCCTACTCAGCTCTTTGTTTATTGCCTCCAGAGGCACATGATCAGTGTATGATAGCAAACATGATCAGTGCATGATCAGTCACATGATCAGTGCCATTAAGTCACGTGATCAGTGCATGATAGTCATGTGATCAGTCCATGCTCAGTCACGGTATCAGTGCATGATCAGCCACGTGATCAGTGCATGATCTGTCACGTGATTAGTGTATGATCATCCACGTGATCAGTGCATGGGCAGTCATGTGATCAGTGCATGATATAGACGTGATCAGTGCATGATCAGTCACGTGATCAGTGCATGATAGCCACGTGATCAGTGCATGATCAGTCACCTGATGGGTGTATGATCATTCACGTGACCTGTACATGGTAGCTACATGATCATTGCATGATCAGCCACGTGAGTAGTGCATGATAGCCACGTGATCAGTGCATGATCAGTCACGTGATCAGTGCATGATCAGTCATGTGACCAGTACATGGTAGCTGCGTGATCATGGCATGATCAGCCATGTGAGCAGTGCATGATAGCCACGTGATCAGTGCATGATCAGTCACGTGATCAGTGCATGATCAGTCACGTGATCAGTGCATGATCAGCCACGTGATCAGTGCATGATCAGGCACGTGATCAGTGTATGATCAGCCACGTGATCAGTGCATGATAGCCACGTGATCAGTGCATGATCAGTCACGTGATCAGTGCATGATCAGTCACGTGATCAGTGCATGATCAGCCACGTGATCAGTGCATGATCAGCCACGTGATCAGTGCATGATCAGTTACGTGATCAGTGCATGATCAGTCACGTGATCAGTGCATGGTAGCCACGTGATCAGTGCATGATCAGCCACGTGATCAGTGCATGATAGCCACGTGATCAGTGCATGATCAGCCACGTGATCAGTGCATGATCAGCCACGTGAACAGTGCATGCTCAGTCACGTGATCTGGGCCTGCTGAGCTGCGTGATTACTGTCTGCTCATCTGCTTGACAATTGCCAGCTGAGCTGCACGATTCCTGCATGCTCAGCTGCTTGATTATTGCCAGCTGAGCAGCATGATTCCTCACACCTGTGTTCCATGATTATTGCCTGCTGACTGTTTGATTCGTGCCTACTCAGCTCTTTGTTTATTGCCTCCAGAGGCACATGATCAGTGTATGATAGCAAACATGATCAGCGCATGATCAGTCACATGATCAGCGCCATTAAGTCACGTGATCACTACATGATACTCATGTGATCAGTCCATGCTCAGTCACGGTATCAGTGCATGATCAGCCACGTGATCAGTGCATGATCTGTCACAAGATTAGTGTATGATCATCCACGTGATCAGTGCATGGGCAGTCATGTGATCAGTGCATGATATAGACGTGATCAGTGCATGATCAGTCTCGTGATCAGTGCATGATAGCCACGTGATCAGTGCATGATCAGTCACCTGATGGGTGTATGATCATTCACGTGACCTGTACATGGTAGCTACATGATCATTGCATGATCAGCCACGTGAGTAGTGCATGATAGCCACGTGATCAGTGCATGATCAGTCACGTGATCAGTGCATGATCAGTCATGTGACCAGTACATGGTAGCTGCGTGATCATGGCATGATCAGCCACGTGATCAGTGCATGATAGCCACGTGATCAGTGCATGATCAGACACGTGATCAGTGCATGATCAGTCACGTGATCAGTGCATGATCAGCCACGTGATCAGTGCATGATCAGCCACGTGATCAGTGCATGATCAATTACGTGATCAGTGCATGATCAGTCACGTGATCAGTACATGGTAGCTACGTGATCATTGCATGATCAGCCACGTGATCAGTGCATGATAGCCACGTGATCAGTGCATGATAGCCACGTGATCAGTGCATGATCAGTCATGTGATACGTGTGTGATCAGCCACGTGATCAGTGCATGATATCCACGTGATCAGTGCATGACAGCCACGTGATCAGTGCATGAGAGCCACGTGATCAGTGCATGATCAGTCACGTGATACATGTGTGATCAGCCACGTGATCAGTGCATGATGAGCCACGTGATCAGTGCAGGATCAATTACGTGATCAGTGCATGATCAGTCACGTGACCAGTACATGGTTGCTACGTGATCGTTGCATGATCAGCCACGTGAGCAGAGCATGATAGCCACGTGATCAGTGCATGATCAGTCACGTGATCAGTACATGATCAGTCACGTGAACAGTGCATGATCATTTACGTGATCTTTGCATGATCAGTCACGTGACCAGTATATGGTTGCTACGTGATCATTCCATGACGAGCCACGTGAGCAGTGCATGATAGCCACGTGATGTGTGCATGAGTTACGTGAGCAGAGTATGATCAGCCACGTGATCAGTGCATGAGTGCCACGTGATCAGTGCATGATATGTCACGTGACAGGTGTGTGATCAGCCACGTGAACAGTGCATGTTCAGCCACGTGATCAGTGCATGATAGCCACGTGATCAGTGCATGATCAGTTACGTGAGCAGTGTATGATCAGCCACGTGATCAGTGCATGGTCAGACACGTGAACAGTGTATGATCAGCCACGTGATCAGTGCATGATATCCAAGTGATCAGTGCATGATCATCACGTGATCAGTGTATGATCAGCCACGTGAACAGTGCATGCTCAGTCACGTGATCTGGGCCTGCTGAGCTGCGTGATTACTGTCTGCTCATCTGCTTGACAATTGCCAGCTGAGCTGCACGATTCCTGCCTGTCATCTGCTTGACAATTGCCAGCTGTGCTGCGTAATTCCTGCCTGCTCAGCTGCTTGATTATTGCCAGCTGAGCAGCATGATTCCTCACACCTGAGTTCCATGATTATTGCCTGCTGACTGTTTGATTCGTGCCTACTCAGCTCTTTGTTTATTGCCTCCAGAGGCACATGATCAGTGTATGATAGCAAACATGATCAGCGCATGATCAGTCACATGATCAGCGCCATTAAGTCACGTGATCACTACATGATAGTCATGTGATCAGTCCATGCTCAGTCACGGTATCAGTGCATGATCAGCCACGTGATCAGTGCATGATCTGTCACAAGATTAGTGTATGATCATCCACGTGATCAGTGCATGGGCAGTCATGTGATCAGTGCATGATATAGACGTGATCAGTGCATGATCAGTCTCGTGATCAGTGCATGATAGCCACGTGATCAGTGCATGATCAGTCACCTGATGGGTGTATGATCATTCACGTGACCTGTACATGGTAGCTACATGATCATTGCATGATCAGCCACGTGAGTAGTTCATGATAGCCACGTGATCACTGCATGATCAGTCACGTGATCAGTGCATGATCAGTCATGTGACCAGTACATGGTAGCTGCGTGATCATGGCATGATCAGCCACGTGAGCAGTGCATGATAGCCACGTGATCAGTGCATGATCAGACACGAGATCAGTGCATGATCAGTCACGTGATCAGTGCATGATCAGCCACGTGATCAGTGCATGATCAGGCACGTGATCAGTGTATGTCAGCCAAGTGATCAGTGCATGATAGCCACGTGATCAGTGCATGATCAGTCACGTGATCAGTGCATGATCAGTTATGTGATCAGTGTATGATCAGCCACGTGATCAGTGCATGATCAGCCACATGATCAGTGCATGATCAATTACGTGATCAGTGCATGATCAGTCACGTGACCAGTACATGGTAGCTACGTGATCATTGCATGATCAGCCACGTGATCAGTGCATGATAGCCACGTGATCAGTGCATGATAGCCACGTGATCAGTGCATGATCAGTCATGTGATACGTGTGTGATCAGCCACGTGATCAGTGCATGATATCCACGTGATCAGTGCATGACAGCCACGTGATCAGTGCATGATCAGTCACGTGATACATGTGTGATCAGCCACGTGATCAGTGCATGATGAGCCACGTGATCAGTGCATGATCAATTACGTGATCAGTGCATGATCAGTCACGTGACCAGTACATGGTTGCTACGTGATCGTTGCATGATCAGCCACGTGAGCAGAGCATGATAGCCACGTGATCAGTGCATGATCAGTCACGTGATCAGTACATGATCAGTCACGTGAACAGTGCATGATCATTTACGTGATCTTTGCATGATCAGTCACGTGACCAGTATATGGTTGCTACGTGATCATTCCATGACGAGCCACGTGAGCAGTGCATGATAGCCACGTGATGTGTGCATGAGTTACGTGAGCAGAGTATGATCAGCCACGTGATCAGTGCATGAGTGCCACGTGATCAGTGCATGATGCCACGTGATCAGTGCATGATCAGTTACGTGAGCAGTGTATGATCAGCCACGTGATCAGTGCATGGTCAGACACGTGAACAGTGTATGATCAGCCACGTGATCAGTGCATGATATCCAAGTGATCAGTGCATGATCATCACGTGATCAGTGTATGATCAGCCACGTGAACAGTGCATGCTCAGTCACGTGATCTGGGCCTGCTGAGCTGCGTGATTACTGTCTGCTCATCTGCTTGACAATTGCCAGCTGAGCTGCACGATTCCTGCCTGTCATCTGCTTGACAATTGCCAGCTGTGCTGCGTAATTCCTGCCTGCTCAGCTGCTTGATTATTGCCAGCTGAGCAGCATGATTCCTCACACCTGAGTTCCATGATTATTGCCTGCTGACTGTTTGATTCGTGCCTACTCAGCTCTTTGTTTATTGCCTCCAGAGGCACATGATCAGTGTATGATAGCAAACATGATCAGCGCATGATCAGTCACATGATCAGCGCCATTAAGTCACGTGATCACTACATGATAGTCATGTGATCAGTCCATGCTCAGTCACGGTATCAGTGCATGATCAGCCACGTGATCAGTGCATGATCTGTCACAAGATTAGTGTATGATCATCCACGTGATCAGTGCATGGGCAGTCATGTGATCAGTGCATGATATAGACGTGATCAGTGCATGATCAGTCTCGTGATCAGTGCATGATAGCCACGTGATCAGTGCATGATCAGTCACCTGATGGGTGTATGATCATTCACGTGACCTGTACATGGTAGCTACATGATCATTGCATGATCAGCCACGTGAGTAGTGCATGATAGCCACGTGATCACTGCATGATCAGTCACGTGATCAGTGCATGATCAGTCATGTGACCAGTACATGGTAGCTGCGTGATCATGGCATGATCAGCCACGTGAGCAGTGCATGATAGCCACGTGATCAGTGCATGATCAGACACGTGATCAGTGCATGATCAGTCACGTGATCAGTGCATGATCAGCCACGTGATCAGTGCATGATCAGGCACGTGATCAGTGTATGTCAGCCACGTGATCAGTGCATGATAGCCACGTGATCAGTGCATGATCAGTCACGTGATCAGTGCATGATCAGTTACGTGATCAGTGCATGATCAGCCACGTGATCAGTGCATGATCAGCCACGTGATCAGTGCATGATCAATTACGTGATCAGTGCATGATCAGTCACGTGACCAGTACATGGTAGCTACGTGATCATTGCATGATCAGCCACGTGATCAGTGCATGATAGCCACGTGATCAGTGCATGATAGCCACGTGATCAGTGCATGATCAGTCATGTGATACGTGTGTGATCAGCCACGTGATCAGTGCATGATATCCACGTGATCAGTGCATGACAGCCACGTGATCAGTGCATGAGAGCCACGTGATCAGTGCATGATCAGTCACGTGATCATGTGTGATCAGCCACGTGATCAGTGCATGATCAGCCACGTGATCAGTGCATGATCAATTACGTGATCAGTGCATGATCAGTCACGTGACCAGTGCATGGTTGCTACGTGATCAGTGCATGATCAGCCACGTGATCAGTGCATGATAGCCACGTGATCAGTGCATGATCAGCCACGTGATCAGTGCATGATCATCCACGTGATCAGTGCATGATCATCACGTGATCAGTGCATGATCAGCCACGTGATCAGTGCATGCTCAGTCACGTGATCAGTGCCTGCTGAGCTGCGTGATTACTGTCTGCTCATCTGCTTGACAATTGCCATCTGAGCTGCACGATTCCTGCCTGCTCAGCTGCTTGATTATTGCCAGCTGAGCAGCATGATTCCTCACACCTGAGTTCCATGATTATTGCCTGCTGACTGATTGATTCGTGCCTACTCAGCTCTTTGTTTATTGCCTCCAGAGGCACATGATCAGTGTATGATAGCAAACATGATCAGCGCATGATCAGTCACATGATCAGTGCCATTAAGTCACGTGATCAGTGCATGATAGTCATGTGATCAGTGCATGATCAGTCACGTGATCAGTGCATGATCAGTCACGTGATCAGTGCATGGTAGCTGCGTGATCATGCATGATCAGCCACGTGATCAGTGCATGATAGCCACGTGATCAGTGCATGATCAGTCACGTGATCAGTGCATGATCAGTCACGTGATCAGTGCATGATCAGCCACGTGATCAGTGCATGATCAGTCACAAGATCAGTGTATGATCATCCACGTGATCAGTGCATGGGCAGTCATGTGATCAGTGCATGATATAGACGTGATCAGTGCATGATCAGTCACGTGATCAGTGCATGATAGCCACGTGATCAGTGCATGATCAGTCACCTGATCAGTGTATGATCATTCACGTGACCAGTACATGGTAGCTACATGATCATTGCATGATCAGCCACGTGAGTAGTGCATGATAGCCACGTGATCAGTGCATGATCAGTCACGTGATCAGTGCATGATCAGTCATGTGACCAGTACATGGTAGCTGCGTGATCATGCATGATCAGCCACGTGATCAGTGCATGATAGCCACGTGATCAGTGCATGATCAGTCACGTGATCAGTGCATGATCAGTCACGTGATCAGTGCATGATCAGCCACGTGATCAGTGCATGATCAGGCACGTGATCAGTGCATGTCCAGCCACGTGATCAGTGCATGATAGCCACGTGATCAGTGCATGATCAGTCACGTGATCAGTGCATGATCAGTTATGTGATCAGTGCATGATCAGCCACGTGATCAGTGCATGATCAGCCACATGATCAGTGCATGATCAATTACGTGATCAGTGCATGATCAGTCACGTGACCAGTACATGGTAGCTACGTGATCATTGCATGATCAGCCACGTGATCAGTGCATGATAGCCACGTGATCAGTGCATGATAGCCACGTGATCAGTGCATGATCAGTCATGTGATACGTGTGTGATCAGCCACGTGATCAGTGCATGATATCCACGTGATCAGTGCATGACAGCCACGTGATCAGTGCATGAGAGCCACGTGATCAGTGCATGATCAGTCACGTGATACATGTGTGATCAGCCACGTGATCAGTGCATGATGAGCCACGTGATCAGTGCAGGATCAATTACGTGATCAGTGCATGATCAGTCACGTGACCAGTACATGGTTGCTACGTGATCGTTGCATGATCAGCCACGTGAGCAGAGCATGATAGCCACGTGATCAGTGCATGATCAGTCACGTGATCAGTACATGATCAGTCACGTGAACAGTGCATGATCATTTACGTGATCTTTGCATGATCAGTCACGTGACCAGTATATGGTTGCTACGTGATCATTCCATGTCGAGCCACGTGAGCAGTGCATGATAGCCACGTAATGTGTGCATGAGTTACGTGAGCAGAGTATGATCAGCCACGTGATCAGTGCATGAGTGCCACGTGATCAGTGCATGATATGTCACGTGACAGGTGTGTGATCAGCCACGTGAACAGTGCATGTTCAGCCACGTGATCAGTGCATGATAGCCACGTGATCAGTGCATGATCAGTTACGTGAGCAGTGTATGATCAGCCACGTGATCAGTGCATGGTCAGACACGTGAACAGTGTATGATCAGCCACGTGATCAGTGCATGATATCCAAGTGATCAGTACATGATCATCACGTGATCAGTGTATGATCAGCCACGTGAACAGTGCATGCTCAGTCACGTGATCTGGGCCTGCTGAGCTGCGTGATTACTGTCTGCTCATCTGCTTGACAATTGCCAGCTGAGCTGCACGATTCCTGCCTGTCATCTGCTTGACAATTGCCAGCTGTGCTGCGTAATTCCTGCCTGCTCAGCTGCTTGATTATTGCCAGCTGAGCAGCATGATTCCTCACACCTGAGTTCCATGATTATTGCCTGCTGACTGTTTGATTCGTGCCTACTCAGCTCTTTGTTTATTGCCTCCAGAGGCACATGATCAGTGTATGATAGCAAACATGATCAGCGCATGATCAGTCACATGATCAGCGCCATTAAGTCACGTGATCACTACATGATAGTCATGTGATCAGTCCATGCTCAGTCACGGTATCAGTGCATGATCAGCCACGTGATCAGTGCATGATCTGTCACAAGATTAGTGTATGATCATCCACGTGATCAGTGCATGGGCAGTCATGTGATCAGTGCATGATATAGACGTGATCAGTGCATGATCAGTCTCGTGATCAGTGCATGATAGCCACGTGATCAGTGCATGATCAGTCACCTGATGGGTGTATGATCATTCACGTGACCTGTACATGGTAGCTACATGATCATTGCATGATCAGCCACGTGAGTAGTGCATGATAGCCACGTGATCACTGCATGATCAGTCACGTGATCAGTGCATGATCAGTCATGTGACCAGTACATGGTAGCTGCGTGATCATGGCATGATCAGCCACGTGAGCAGTGCATGATAGCCACGTGATCAGTGCATGATCAGACACGTGATCAGTGCATGATCAGTCACGTGATCAGTGCATGATCAGCCACGTGATCAGTGCATGATAGCCACGTGATCAGTGCATGATCATCACGTGATCAGTGCATGATCAGCCACGTGATCAGTGCATGATCAGTCACGTGATCAGTGCCTGCTGAGCTGCGTGATTACTGTCTGCTCATCTGCTTGACAATTGCCAGCTGAGCTGCATGATTCCTGCCTGCTCAGCTGCTTGATTATTGCCAGCTGAGCAGCATGATTCCTCACACCTGTGTTCCATGATTATTGCCTGCTGACTGTTTGATTCGTGCCTACTCAGCTCTTTGTTTATTGCCTCCAGAGGCACATGATCAGTGTATGATAGCAAACATGATCAGTGCATGATCAGTCACATGATCAGTGCCATTAAGTCACGTGATCAGTGCATGATAGTCATGTGATCAGTCCATGCTCAGTCACGTATCAGTGCATGATCAGCCACGTGATCAGTGCATGATCTGTCACGTGATTAGTGTATGATCATCCACGTGATCAGTGCATGGGCAGTCATGTGATCAGTGCATGATATAGACGTGATCAGTGCATGATCAGTCACGTGATCAGTGCATGATAGCCACGTGATCAGTGCATGATCAGTCACCTGATGGGTGTATGATCATTCACGTGACCTGTACATGGTAGCTACATGATCATTGCATGATCAGCCACGTGAGTAGTGCATGATAGCCACGTGATCAGTGCATGATCAGTCACGTGATCAGTGCATGATCAGTCATGTGACCAGTACATGGTAGCTGCGTGATCATGGCATGATCAGCCACGTGAGCAGTGCATGATAGCCACGTGATCAGTGCATGATCAGACACGTGATCAGTGCATGATCAGTCACGTGATCAGTGCATGATCAGCCACGTGATCAGTGCATGATCAGGCACGTGATCAGTGTATGATCAGCCACGTGATCAGTGCATGATAGCCACGTGATCAGTGCATGATCAGTCACGTGATCAGTGCATGATCAGTCACGTGATCAGTGCATGATCAGCCACGTGATCAGTGCATGATCAGCCACGTGATCAGTGCATGATCAATTACGTGATCAGTGCATGATCAGTCACGTGATCAGTGCATGGTAGCTACGTGATCAGTGCATGATCAGCCACGTGATCAGTGCATGATAGCCACGTGATCAGTGCATGATCAGCCACGTGATCAGTGCATGATCAGCCACGTGAACAGTGCATGCTCAGTCACGTGATCTGGGCCTGCTGAGCTGCGTGATTACTGTCTGCTCATCTGCTTGACAATTGCCAGCTGAGCTGCACGATTCCTGCCTGCTCAGCTGCTTGATTATTGCCAGCTGAGCAGCATGATTCCTCACACCTGTGTTCCATGATTATTGCCTGCTGACTGTTTGATTCGTGCCTACTCAGCTCTTTGTTTATTGCCTCCAGAGGCACATGATCAGTGTATGATAGCAAACATGATCAGCGCATGATCAGTCACATGATCAGCGCCATTAAGTCACGTGATCACTACATGATAGTCATGTGATCAGTCCATGCTCAGTCACGGTATCAGTGCATGATCAGCCACGTGATCAGTGCATGATCTGTCACGTGATCAGTGTATGATCATCCACGTGATCAGTGCATGGGCAGTCATGTGATCAGTGCATGATATAGACGTGATCAGTGCATGATCAGTCACGTGATCAGTGCATGATAGCCACGTGATCAGTGCATGATCAGTCACCTGATGGGTGTATGATCATTCACGTGACCTGTACATGGTAGCTACATGATCATTGCATGATCAGCCACGTGAGTAGTGCATGATAGCCACGTGATCAGTGCATGATCAGTCACGTGATCAGTGCATGATCAGTCATGTGACCAGTACATGGTAGCTGCGTGATCATGCATGATCAGCCACGTGATCAGTGCATGATAGCCACGTGATCAGTGCATGATCAGACACGTGATCAGTGCATGATCAGTCACGTGATCAGTGCATGATCAGCCACGTGATCAGTGCATGATATCCACGTGATCAGTGCATGATCATCACGTGATCAGTGCATGATCAGCCACGTGATCAGTGCATGCTCAGTCACGTGATCAGGGCCTGCTGAGCTGCGTGATTACTGTCTGCTCATCTGCTTGACAATTGCCAGCTGAGCTGCATGATTCCTGCCTGCTCAGCTGCTTGATTATTGCCAGCTGAGCAGCATGATTCCTCACACCTGTGTTCCATGATTATTGCCTGCTGACTGTTTGATTCGTGCCTACTCAGCTCTTTGTTTATTGCCTCCAGAGGCACATGATCAGTGTATGATAGCAAACATGATCAGTGCATGATCAGTCACATGATCAGCGCCATTAAGTCACGTGATCACTACATGATAGTCATGTGATCAGTCCATGCTCAGTCACGGTATCAGTGCATGATCAGCCACGTGATCAGTGCATGATCTGTCACATGATCAGTGTATGATCATCCACGTGATCAGTGCATGGGCAGTCATGTGATCAGTGCATGATATAGACGTGATCAGTGCATGATCAGTCACGTGATCAGTGCATGATAGCCACGTGATCAGTGCATGATCAGTCACCTGATGGGTGTATGATCATTCACGTGACCTGTACATGGTAGCTACATGATCATTGCATGATCAGCCACGTGAGTAGTGCATGATAGCCACGTGATCAGTGCATGATCAGTCACGTGATCAGTGCATGATCAGTCATGTGACCAGTACATGGTAGCTGCGTGATCATGGCATGATCAGCCACGTGAGCAGTGCATGATAGCCACGTGATCAGTGCATGATCAGACACGTGATCAGTGCATGATCAGTCACGTGATCAGTGCATGATCAGCCACGTGATCAGTGCATGATCAGCCACGTGATCAGTGTATGATCAGCCACGTGATCAGTGCATGATAGCCACGTGATCAGTGCATGATCAGTCACGTGATCAGTGCATGATCAGTTACGTGATCAGTGCATGATCAGCCACGTGATCAGTGCATGATCAGCCACGTGATCAGTGCATGATCAGTTACGTGATCAGTGCATGATCAGTCACGTGATCAGTGCATGATAGCCACGTGATCAGTGCATGATCAGCCACGTGATCAGTGCATGATAGCCACGTGATCAGTGCATGATCAGCCACGTGATCAGTGCATGATCAGCCACGTGAACAGTGCATGCTCAGTCACGTGATCTGGGCCTGCTGAGCTGCGTGATTACTGTCTGCTCATCTGCTTGACAATTGCCAGCTGAGCTGCACGATTCCTGCCTGCTCAGCTGCTTGATTATTGCCAGCTGAGCAGCATGATTCCTCACACCTGTGTTCCATGATTATTGCCTGCTGACTGTTTGATTCGTGCCTACTCAGCTCTTTGTTTATTGCCTCCAGAGGCACATGATCAGTGTATGATAGCAAACATGATCAGCGCATGATCAGTCACATGATCAGCGCCATTAAGTCACGTGATCACTACATGATAGTCATGTGATCAGTCCATGCTCAGTCACGGTATCAGTGCATGATCAGCCACGTGATCAGTGCATGATCTGTCACAAGATTAGTGTATGATCATCCACGTGATCAGTGCATGGGCAGTCATGTGATCAGTGCATGATATAGACGTGATCAGTGCATGATCAGTCTCGTGATCAGTGCATGATAGCCACGTGATCAGTGCATGATCAGTCACCTGATGGGTGTATGATCATTCACGTGACCTGTACATGGTAGCTACATGATCATTGCATGATCAGCCACGTGAGTAGTGCATGATAGCCACGTGATCACTGCATGATCAGTCACGTGATCAGTGCATGATCAGTCATGTGACCAGTACATGGTAGCTGCGTGATCATGGCATGATCAGCCACGTGAGCAGTGCATGATAGCCACGTGATCAGTGCATGATCAGACACGTGATCAGTGCATGATCAGTCACGTGATCAGTGCATGATCAGCCACGTGATCAGTGCATGATCAGCCACGTGATCAGTGCATGATCAGCCACGTGATCAGTGCATGATCAGTCACGTGATCAGTGCATGATAGCTACGTGATCAGTGCATGATCAGCCACGTGATCAGTGCATGATCAGCCACGTGATCAGTGCATGATAGCCACGTGATCAGTGCATGATCAGTCACGTGATCAGTGCATGATCAGTCACGTGACCAGTACATGGTAGCTGCGTGATCATGCATGATCAGCCACGTGATCAGTGCATGATAGCCACGTGATCAGTGCATGATCAGCCACGTGATCAGTGCATGATCAGTCACGTGATCAGTGCATGATCAGCCACGTGATCAGTGCATGATCAGCCACGTGATCAGTGCATGATCAGCCACGTGATCAGTGCATGATAGCCACGTGATCAGTGCATGATCAGTCACGTGATCAGTGCATGATCAGTCACGTGATCAGTGCATGATCAGCCACGTGATCAGTGCATGATCAGCCACGTGATCAGTGCATGATCAATTACGTGATCAGTGCATGATCAGTCACGTGACCAGTACATGATAGCTACGTGATCAGTGCATGATCAGCCACGTGATCAGTGCATGATAGCCACGTGATCAGTGCATGATCAGCCACGTGATCAGTGCATGATCAGTCACGTGATCGTGTGTGATCAGCCACGTGATCAGTGCATGATATCCACGTGATCAGTGCATGACAGCCACGTGATCAGTGCATGATAGCCACGTGATCAGTGCATGATCAGTCACGTGACACATGTGTGATCAGCCACGTGATCAGTGCATGATGCCACGTGATCAGTGCATGATCAATTACGTGATCAGTGCATGATCAGTCACGTGATCAGTGCATGGTTGCTACGTGATCAGTGCATGATCAGCCACGTGATCAGTGCATGATAGCCACGTGATCAGTGCATGATCAGCCACGTGATCAGTGCATGATATCCACGTGATCAGTGCATGATCATCACGTGATCAGTGTATGATCAGCCACGTGATCAGTGCATGCTCAGTCACGTGATCAGGGCCTGCTGAGCTGCGTGATTACTGTCTGCTCATCTGCTTGACAATTGCCAGCTGAGCTGCACGATTCCTGCCTGCTCAGCTGCTTGATTATTGCCAGCTGAGCAGCATGATTCCTCACACATGATTCCATGATTATTGCCTGCTGACTGATTGATTCGTGCCTACTCAGCTCTTTGTTTATTGCCTCCAGAGGCACATGATCAGTGTATGATAGCAAACATGATCAGTGCATGATCAGTCACATGATCAGTGCCATTAAGTCACGTGATCACTGCATGATCAGTCACGTGATCAGTGCATGATCAGTCACGTGATCAGTGCATGATAGCTGCGTGATCATGCATGATCAGCCACGTGATCAGTGCATGATAGCCACGTGATCAGTGCATGATCAGTCACGTGATCAGTGCATGATCAGTCACGTGATCAGTGCATGATCAGCCACGTGATCAGTGCATGATCAGTCACGTGATCAGTGTATGATCATCCACGTGATCAGTGCATGATCAGTCATGTGATCAGTGCATGATATAGACGTGATCAGTGCATGATCAGTCACGTGATCAGTGCATGATAGCCACGTGATCAGTGCATGATCAGTCACCTGATCAGTGTATGATCATTCACGTGACCAGTACATGGTAGCTACATGATCATTGCATGATCAGCCACGTGAGTAGTGCATGATAGCCACGTGATCAGTGCATGATCAGTCACGTGATCAGTGCATGATCAGTCATGTGACCAGTACATGGTAGCTGCGTGATCATGGCATGATCAGCCACGTGAGCAGTGCATGATAGCCACGTGATCAGTGCATGATCAGTCACGTGATCAGTGCATGATCAGTCACGTGATCAGTGCATGATCAGCCACGTGATCAGTGCATGATCAGGCACGTGATCAGTGTATGTCAGCCAAGTGATCAGTGCATGATAGCCACGTGATCAGTGCATGATCAGTCACGTGATCAGTGCATGATCAGTTATGTGATCAGTGCATGATCAGCCACGTGATCAGTGCATGATCAGCCACATGATCAGTGCATGATCAATTACGTGATCAGTGCATGATCAGTCACGTGACCAGTACATGGTAGCTACGTGATCATTGCATGATCAGCCACGTGATCAGTGCATGATAGCCACGTGATCAGTGCATGATAGCCACGTGATCAGTGCATGATCAGTCATGTGATACGTGTGTGATCAGCCACGTGATCAGTGCATGATATCCACGTGATCAGTGCATGACAGCCACGTGATCAGTGCATGAGAGCCACGTGATCAGTGCATGATCAGTCACGTGATACATGTGTGATCAGCCACGTGATCAGTGCATGATGAGCCACGTGATCAGTGCAGGATCAATTACGTGATCAGTGCATGATCAGTCACGTGACCAGTACATGGTTGCTACGTGATCGTTGCATGATCAGCCACGTGAGCAGAGCATGATAGCCACGTGATCAGTGCATGATCAGTCACGTGATCAGTACATGATCAGTCACGTGAACAGTGCATGATCATTTACGTGATCTTTGCATGATCAGTCACGTGACCAGTATATGGTTGCTACGTGATCATTCCATGACGAGCCACGTGAGCAGTGCATGATAGCCACGTGATGTGTGCATGAGTTACGTGAGCAGAGTATGATCAGCCACGTGATCAGTGCATGAGTGCCACGTGATCAGTGCATGATATGTCACGTGACAGGTGTGTGATCAGCCACGTGAACAGTGCATGTTCAGCCACGTGATCAGTGCATGATAGCCACGTGATCAGTGCATGATCAGTTACGTGAGCAGTGTATGATCAGCCACGTGATCAGTGCATGGTCAGACACGTGAACAGTGTATGATCAGCCACGTGATCAGTGCATGATATCCAAGTGATCAGTGCATGATCATCACGTGATCAGTGTATGATCAGCCACGTGAACAGTGCATGCTCAGTCACGTGATCTGGGCCTGCTGAGCTGCGTGATTACTGTCTGCTCATCTGCTTGACAATTGCCAGCTGAGCTGCACGATTCCTGCCTGTCATCTGCTTGACAATTGCCAGCTGTGCTGCGTAATTCCTGCCTGCTCAGCTGCTTGATTATTGCCAGCTGAGCAGCATGATTCCTCACACCTGAGTTCCATGATTATTGCCTGCTGACTGTTTGATTCGTGCCTACTCAGCTCTTTGTTTATTGCCTCCAGAGGCACATGATCAGTGTATGATAGCAAACATGATCAGCGCATGATCAGTCACATGATCAGCGCCATTAAGTCACGTGATCACTACATGATAGTCATGTGATCAGTCCATGCTCAGTCACGGTATCAGTGCATGATCAGCCACGTGATCAGTGCATGATCTGTCACAAGATTAGTGTATGATCATCCACGTGATCAGTGCATGGGCAGTCATGTGATCAGTGCATGATATAGACGTGATCAGTGCATGATCAGTCTCGTGATCAGTGCATGATAGCCACGTGATCAGTGCATGATCAGTCACCTGATGGGTGTATGATCATTCACGTGACCTGTACATGGTAGCTACATGATCATTGCATGATCAGCCACGTGAGTAGTGCATGATAGCCACGTGATCAGTGCATGATCAGTCACGTGATCAGTGCATGATCAGTCATGTGACCAGTACATGGTAGCTGCGTGATCATGGCATGATCAGCCACGTGAGCAGTGCATGATAGCCACGTGATCAGTGCATGATCAGACACGTGATCAGTGCATGATCAGTCACGTGATCAGTGCATGATCAGCCACGTGATCAGTGCATGATATCCACGTGATCAGTGCATGATCATCACGTGATCAGTGCATGATCAGCCACGTGATCAGTGCATGATCAGTCACGTGATCAGTGCCTGCTGAGCTGCGTGATTACTGTCTGCTCATCTGCTTGACAATTGCCAGCTGAGCTGCACGATTCCTGCCTGCTCAGCTGCTTGATTATTGCCAGCTGAGCAGCATGATTCCTCACACCTGTGTTCCATGATTATTGCCTGCTGACTGTTTGATTCGTGCCTACTCAGCTCTTTGTTTATTGCCTCCAGAGGCACATGATCAGTGTATGATAGCAAACATGATCAGTGCATGATCAGTCACATGATCAGTGCATTAAGTCACGTGATCAGTGCATGATAGTCATGTGATCAGTCCATGATCAGTCACGTATCAGTGCATGATCAGCCACGTGATCAGTGCATGATCTGTCACAAGATCAGTGTATGATCATCCACGTGATCAGTGCATGGGCAGTCATGTGATCAGTGCATGATATAGACGTGATCAGTGCATGATCAGTCACGTGATCAGTGCATGATAGCCACGTGATCAGTGCATGATCAGTCACGTGATGGGTGTATGATCATTCACGTGACCAGTACATGGTAGCTACATGATCATTGCATGATCAGCCACGTGAGTAGTGCATGATAGCCACGTGATCAGTGCATGATCAGTCACGTGATCAGTGCATGATCAGTCATGTGATCAGTGCATGGTCAGCCACGTGATCAGTGCATGATCAGCCACGTGATCAGTGCATGATAGCCACGTGATCAGTGCATGATCAGCCACGTGATCAGTGCATGATCAGTCACGTGATCAGTGCATGATCAGCCACGTGATCAGTGCATGATCAGTCCACGTGATCAGTGCATGATCAGCCACGTGATCAGTGCATGATCAGCCACGTGATCAGTGCATGATCAGTCACGTGATCAGTGCATGATGAGCTGCGTGATCACTGTCTGCTCATCTGCTTGACAATTGCCAGCTGAGCTGCACGATTCCTGCCTGCTCAGCTGCTTGATTATTGCCAGCTGAGCAGCATGATTCCTCACACCTGTGTTCCATGATTATTGCCTGCTGACTGTTTGATTCGTGCCTACTCAGCTCTTTGTTTATTGCCTCCAGAGGCACATGATCAGTGTATGATAGCAAACATGATCAGCGCATGATCAGTCACATGATCAGCGCCATTAAGTCACGTGATCACTACATGATAGTCATGTGATCAGTCCATGCTCAGTCACGGTATCAGTGCATGATCAGCCACGTGATCAGTGCATGATCTGTCACAAGATTAGTGTATGATCATCCACGTGATCAGTGCATGGGCAGTCATGTGATCAGTGCATGATATAGACGTGATCAGTGCATGATCAGTCTCGTGATCAGTGCATGATAGCCACGTGATCAGTGCATGATCAGTCACCTGATGGGTGTATGATCATTCACGTGACCTGTACATGGTAGCTACATGATCATTGCATGATCAGCCACGTGAGTAGTGCATGATAGCCACGTGATCAGTGCATGATCAGTCACGTGATCAGTGCATGATCAGTCATGTGACCAGTACATGGTAGCTGCGTGATCATGGCATGATCAGCCACGTGAGCAGTGCATGATAGCCACGTGATCAGTGCATGATCAGTCACGTGATCAGTGCATGATCAGTCACGTGATCAGTGCATGATCAGCCACGTGATCAGTGCATGATCAGCCACGTGATCAGTGCATGATCAGCCACGTGATCAGTGCATGATCAGTCACGTGATCAGTGCATGATCAGTCACGTGATCAGTGCATGATCAGCCACGTGATCAGTGCATGATAGCCACGTGATCAGTGCATGATCAGCCACGTGATCAGTGCATGATCAGTCACGTGATCAGTGCATGATAGCCACGTGATCAGTGCATGATCAGCCACGTGATCAGTGCATGATAGCCACGTGATCAGTGCATGATCAGCCACGTGATCAGTGCATGATCAGTCATGTGATGCATGAGTGCGTGATCATGCATGATCAGCCACGTGATCAGTGCATGATAGCCACGTGATCAGTGCATGATCAGTCACGTGATCAGTGCATGATCAGTCACGTGATCAGTGCATGATCAGCCACGTGATCAGTGCATGATCAGCACGTGATCAGTGCATGATCAGTCACGTGATCAGTGCATGATCAGTCACGTGATCAGTGCATGATCAGTCACGTGATCAGTGCATGATCAGCCACGTGATCAGTGCATGATCAGTCACGTGATCAGTACATGATCAGTCACGTGATCAGTGCATGATCATTTACGTGATCAGTGCATGATCAGTCACGTGACCAGTGCATGGTAGCTACGTGATCATTCCATGATCAGCCACGTGATCAGTGCATGATAGCCACGTGATCAGTGCATGAGTCACGTGATCAGTGTATGATCAGCCACGTGATCAGTGCATGAGTCAGCCACGTGATCAGTGCATGATAGCCACGTGACAGTGCATGATCAGCCACGTGAACAGTGCATGATCAGCCACGTGATCAGTGCATGATCAGCCACGTGATCAGTGCATGATCAGTTACGTGATCAGTGCATGATCAGCCACGTGATCAGTGCATGATCAGACACGTGATCAGTGTATGATCAGCCACGTGATCAGTGCATGATATCCAAGTGATCAGTGCATGATCATCACGTGATCAGTGCATGATCAGCCACGTGAACAGTGCATGCTCAGTCACGTGATCTGGGCCTGCTCAGCTGCGTGATTACTGCTGCTCATCACTTGATTTGCCAGCTGAGCTGCACGATTCCTGCCTGTCATCTGCTTGACAATTGCCAGCTGTGCTGCGTAATTCCTGCCTGCTCAGCTGCTTGATTATTGCCAGCTGAGCAGCATGATTCCTCACACCTGAGTTCCATGATTATTGCCTGCTGACTGTTTGATTCGTGCCTACTCAGCTCTTTGTTTATTGCCTCCAGAGGCACATGATCAGTGTATGATAGCAAACATGATCAGCGCATGATCAGTCACATGATCAGCGCCATTAAGTCACGTGATCACTACATGATAGTCATGTGATCAGTCCATGCTCAGTCACGGTATCAGTGCATGATCAGCCACGTGATCAGTGCATGATCTGTCACAAGATTAGTGTATGATCATCCACGTGATCAGTGCATGGGCAGTCATGTGATCAGTGCATGATATAGACGTGATCAGTGCATGATCAGTCTCGTGATCAGTGCATGATAGCCACGTGATCAGTGCATGATCAGTCACCTGATGGGTGTATGATCATTCACGTGACCTGTACATGGTAGCTACATGATCATTGCATGATCAGCCACGTGAGTAGTGCATGATAGCCACGTGATCACTGCATGATCAGTCACGTGATCAGTGCATGATCAGTCATGTGACCAGTACATGGTAGCTGCGTGATCATGGCATGATCAGCCACGTGAGCAGTGCATGATAGCCACGTGATCAGTGCATGATCAGACACGTGATCAGTGCATGATCAGTCACGTGATCAGTGCATGATCAGCCACGTGATCAGTGCATGATAGCCACGTGATCAGTGCATGATCATCACGTGATCAGTGCATGATCAGCCACGTGATCAGTGCATGATCAGTCACGTGATCAGTGCCTGATGAGCTGCGTGATTACTGTCTGCTCATCTGCTTGACAATTGCCAGCTGAGCTGCACGATTCCTGCCTGATCAGCTGCTTGATTATTGCCAGCTGAGCAGCATGATTCCTCACACCTGTGTTCCATGATTATTGCCTGCTGACTGTTTGATTCGTGCCTACTCAGCTCTTTGTTTATTGCCTCCAGAGGCACATGATCAGTGTATGATAGCAAACATGATCAGTGCATGATCAGTCACATGATCAGTGCATTAAGTCACGTGATCAGTGCATGATAGTCATGTGATCAGTCCATGATCAGTCACGTATCAGTGCATGATCAGCCACGTGATCAGTGCATGATCAGTCACGTGATCAGTGTATGATCATCCACGTGATCAGTGCATGGGCAGTCATGTGATCAGTGCATGATATAGACGTGATCAGTGCATGATCAGTCACGTGATCAGTGCATGATAGCCACGTGATCAGTGCATGATCAGTCACGTGATGGGTGTATGATCATTCACGTGACCTGTACATGGTAGCTACATGATCATTGCATGATCAGCCACGTGAGTAGTGCATGATAGCCACGTGATCAGTGCATGATCAGTCACGTGATCAGTGCATGATCAGTCATGTGACCAGTACATGGTAGCTGCGTGATCATGGCATGATCAGCCACGTGATCAGTGCATGATAGCCACGTGATCAGTGCATGATCAGTCACGTGATCAGTGCATGATCAGTCACGTGATCAGTGCATGATCAGCCACGTGATCAGTGCATGATCAGTCACGTGATCAGTGTATGATCATCCACGTGATCAGTGCATGATCAGTCATGTGATCAGTGCATGATATAGACGTGATCAGTGCATGATCAGTCACGTGATCAGTGCATGATAGCCACGTGATCAGTGCATGATCAGTCACGTGATCAGTGCATGATCATTCACGTGACCAGTACATGGTAGCTACATGATCATTGCATGATCAGCCACGTGATCAGTGCATGATAGCCACGTGATCAGTGCATGATCAGTCACGTGATCAGTGCATGATCAGTCATGTGACCAGTACATGGTAGCTGCGTGATCATGCATGATCAGCCACGTGATCAGTGCATGATAGCCACGTGATCAGTGCATGATCAGTCACGTGATCAGTGCATGATCAGTCACGTGATCAGTGCATGATCAGCCACGTGATCAGTGCATGATCAGTCACGTGATCAGTGCATGATCAGCCACGTGATCAGTGCATGATAGCCACGTGATCAGTGCATGATCAGTCACGTGATCAGTGCATGATCAGTCACGTGATCAGTGCATGATCAGCCACGTGATCAGTGCATGATCAGCCACGTGATCAGTGCATGATCAGTCACGTGATCAGTGCATGATCAGTCACGTGACCAGTACATGGTAGCTACGTGATCATTGCATGATCAGCCACGTGATCAGTGCATGATAGCCACGTGATCAGTGCATGATAGCCACGTGATCAGTGCATGATCAGTCACGTGATCAGTGTGTGATCAGCCACGTGATCAGTGCATGATAGCCACGTGATCAGTGCATGATCAGCCACGTGATCAGTGCATGATAGCCACGTGATCAGTGCATGATCAGTCACGTGATCAGTGTGATCAGCCACGTGATCAGTGCATGATCAGCCACGTGATCAGTGCATGATCAGTTACGTGATCAGTGCATGATCAGTCACGTGATCAGTGCATGGTCAGCCACGTGATCAGTGCATGATCAGCCACGTGATCAGTGCATGATAGCCACGTGATCAGTGCATGATCAGTCACGTGATCAGTGCATGATCAGCCACGTGAACAGTGCATGCTCAGTCACGTGATCTGGGCATGCTGAGCTGCGTGATTACTGTCTGCTCATCTGCTTGACAATTGCCAGCTGAGCTGCACGATTCCTGCCTGCTCAGCTGCTTGATTATTGCCAGCTGAGCAGCATGATTCCTCACACCTGAGTTCCATGATTATTGCCTGCTGACTGTTTGATTCGTGCCTACTCAGCTCTTTGTTTATTGCCTCCAGAGGCACATGATCAGTGTATGATAGCAAACATGATCAGCGCATGATCAGTCACATGATCAGCGCCATTAAGTCACGTGATCACTACATGATAGTCATGTGATCAGTCCATGCTCAGTCACGGTATCAGTGCATGATCAGCCACGTGATCAGTGCATGATCTGTCACAAGATTAGTGTATGATCATCCACGTGATCAGTGCATGGGCAGTCATGTGATCAGTGCATGATATAGACGTGATCAGTGCATGATCAGTCTCGTGATCAGTGCATGATAGCCACGTGATCAGTGCATGATCAGTCACCTGATGGGTGTATGATCATTCACGTGACCTGTACATGGTAGCTACATGATCATTGCATGATCAGCCACGTGAGTAGTGCATGATAGCCACGTGATCAGTGCATGATCAGTCACGTGATCAGTGCATGATCAGTCATGTGACCAGTACATGGTAGCTGCGTGATCATGGCATGATCAGCCACGTGATCAGTGCATGATAGCCACGTGATCAGTGCATGATCAGACACGTGATCAGTGCATGATCAGTCACGTGATCAGTGCATGATCAGCCACGTGATCAGTGCATGATATCACGTGATCAGTGCATGATCATCACGTGATCAGTGCATGATCAGCCACGTGATCAGTGCATGATCAGTCACGTGATCAGTGCATGATCAGTGTGATTACTGTCTGCTCAGTGATCAGTGCATGATCAGCTGATCCTGCATGATCAGTGATCAGTGCATGATCAGCACCCACACATGTGCTCCATGATCATTGCCTGATCAGTGATCAGTGCATGATCAGCCACGTGATCAGTGCATGATAGCCACGTGATCAGTGCATGATCAGTCATGTGATACAGTGATCAGCCACATGATCAGTGCATGATATCACGTGATCAGTGCATGAAGTCACGTGATCAGTGCATGATAGTCACGTGATCAGTGCATGATCAGTCACGTGATACAGTGCATGATCAGCCACGTGATCAGTGCATGATCAGCCACGTGATCAGTGCATGATCATCCACGTGATCAGTGCATGATCAGTCACGTGACCAGTGCATGATTGACGTGATCAGTGCATGATCAGCCACGTGATCAGTGCATGATAGCCACGTGATCAGTGCATGATCAGTCACGTGATCAGTGTATGATCAGTCACGTGAACAGTGCATGATCATTTACGTGATCATTGCATGATCAGTCACGTGACCAGTATATGGTAGCTACGTGATCATTGCATGATCAGCCACGTGAGCAGTGCATGATAGCCACGTGATGTGTGCATGAGTTACGTGAGCAGAGTATGATCAGCCACGTGATCAGTGCATGAGTGCCACGTGATCAGTGCATGATATGTCACGTGACAGGTGTGTGATCAGCCACGTGATCAGTGCATGTTCAGCCACGTGATCAGTGCATGATAGCCACGTGATCAGTGCATGATCAGTTACGTGAGCAGTGTATGATCAGCCACGTGATCAGTGCATGGTCAGACACGTGAACAGTGTATGATCAGCCACGTGATCAGTGCATGATATCCAAGTGATCAGTGCATGATCATCACGTGATCAGTGTATGATCAGCCACGTGAACAGTGCATGCTCAGTCACGTGATCTGGGCCTGCTGAGCTGCGTGATTACTGTCTGCTCATCTGCTTGACAATTGCCAGCTGAGCTGCACGATTCCTGCCTGTCATCTGCTTGACAATTGCCAGCTGTGCTGCGTAATTCCTGCCTGCTCAGCTGCTTGATTATTGCCAGCTGAGCAGCATGATTCCTCACACCTGAGTTCCATGATTATTGCCTGCTGACTGTTTGATTCGTGCCTACTCAGCTCTTTGTTTATTGCCTCCAGAGGCACATGATCAGTGTATGATAGCAAACATGATCAGCGCATGATCAGTCACATGATCAGCGCCATTAAGTCACGTGATCACTACATGATAGTCATGTGATCAGTCCATGCTCAGTCACGGTATCAGTGCATGATCAGCCACGTGATCAGTGCATGATCTGTCACAAGATTAGTGTATGATCATCCACGTGATCAGTGCATGGGCAGTCATGTGATCAGTGCATGATATAGACGTGATCAGTGCATGATCAGTCACGTGATCAGTGCATGATAGCCACGTGATCAGTGCATGATCAGTCACCTGATGGGTGTATGATCATTCACGTGACCTGTACATGGTAGCTACATGATCATTGCATGATCAGCCACGTGATAGTGCATGATAGCCACGTGATCAGTGCATGATCAGTCACGTGATCAGTGCATGATCAGTCATGTGACCAGTACATGGTAGCTGCGTGATCATGGCATGATCAGCCACGTGAGCAGTGCATGATAGCCACGTGATCAGTGCATGATCAGACACGTGATCAGTGCATGATCAGTCACGTGATCAGTGCATGATCAGCCACGTGATCAGTGCATGATAGCCACGTGATCAGTGCATGATCAGTCACGTGATCAGTGCATGATCAGCCACGTGATCAGTGCATGCTCAGTCACGTGATCAGGGCATGCTGAGCTGCGTGATTACTGTCTGCTCATCTGCTTGACAATTGCCAGCTGTGCTGCACGATTCCTGCCTGCTCAGCTGCTTGATTATTGCCAGCTGAGCAGCATGATTCCTCACACCTGAGTTCCATGATTATTGCCTGCTGACTGTTTGATTCGTGCCTACTCAGCTCTTTGTTTATTGCCTCCAGAGGCACATGATCAGTGTATGATAGCAAACATGATCAGTGCATGATCAGTCACATGATCAGCGCCATTAAGTCACGTGATCACTACATGATAGTCATGTGATCAGTCCATGCTCAGTCACGGTATCAGTGCATGATCAGCCACGTGATCAGTGCATGATCTGTCACGTGATTAGTGTATGATCATCCACGTGATCAGTGCATGGGCAGTCATGTGATCAGTGCATGATATAGACGTGATCAGTGCATGATCAGTCACGTGATCAGTGCATGATAGCCACGTGATCAGTGCATGATCAGTCACCTGATGGGTGTATGATCATTCACGTGACCTGTACATGGTAGCTACATGATCATTGCATGATCAGCCACGTGAGTAGTGCATGATAGCCACGTGATCAGTGCATGATCAGTCACGTGATCAGTGCATGATCAGTCATGTGACCAGTACATGGTAGCTGCGTGATCATGGCATGATCAGCCACGTGAGCAGTGCATGATAGCCACGTGATCAGTGCATGATCAGACACGTGATCAGTGCATGATCAGTCACGTGATCAGTGCATGATCAGCCACGTGATCAGTGCATGATCAGCCACGTGATCAGTGCATGATCAGCCACGTGATCAGTGCATGATCAGTCACGTGATCAGTGCATGATCAGTCACGTGATCAGTGCATGATCAGCCACGTGATCAGTGCATGATCAGCCACGTGATCAGTGCATGATCAGTTACGTGATCAGTGCATGATCAGTCACGTGATCAGTGCATGGTAGCTACGTGATCAGTGCATGATCAGCCACGTGATCAGTGCATGATAGCCACGTGATCAGTGCATGATCAGCCACGTGATCAGTGTATGATCAGCCACGTGAACAGTGCATGCTCAGTCACGTGATCTGGGCCTGCTGAGCTGCGTGATTACTGTCTGCTCATCTGCTTGACAATTGCCAGCTGAGCTGCACGATTCCTGCCTGCTCAGCTGCTTGATTATTGCCAGCTGAGCAGCATGATTCCTCACACCTGAGTTCCATGATTATTGCCTGCTGACTGTTTGATTCGTGCCTACTCAGCTCTTTGTTTATTGCCTCCAGAGGCACATGATCAGTGTATGATAGCAAACATGATCAGCGCATGATCAGTCACATGATCAGCGCCATTAAGTCACGTGATCACTACATGATAGTCATGTGATCAGTCCATGCTCAGTCACGGTATCAGTGCATGATCAGCCACGTGATCAGTGCATGATCTGTCACAAGATTAGTGTATGATCATCCACGTGATCAGTGCACGGGCAGTCATGTGATCAGTGCATGATATAGACGTGAACAGTGCATGATCAGTCTCGTGATCAGTGCATGATAGCCACGTGATCAGTGCATGATCAGTCACCTGATGGGTGTATGATCATTCACGTGACCTGTACATGGTAGCTACATGATCATTGCATGATCAGCCACGTGAGTAGTTCATGATAGCCACGTGATCACTGCATGATCAGTCACGTGATCAGTGCATGATCAGTCATGTGACCAGTACATGGTAGCTGCGTGATCATGGCATGATCAGCCACGTGAGCAGTGCATGATAGCCACGTGATCAGTGCATGATCAGACACGTGATCAGTGCATGATCAGTCACGTGATCAGTGCATGATCAGCCACGTGATCAGTGCATGATCAGTCACGTGATCAGTGATGATCAGCCACGTGATCAGTGCATGATCAGTCATGATCAGTGCATGATACGTGATCAGTGCATGATCAGTCACGTGATCAGTGCATGATCAGCCACGTGATCAGTGCATGATCAGTCACGTGATCAGTGCATGATCAGTCACGTGACCAGTACATGGTAGCTACGTGATCATTGCATGATCAGCCACGTGATCAGTGCATGATAGCCACGTGATCAGTGCATGATAGCCACGTGATCAGTGCATGATCAGTCATGTGATACGTGTGTGATCAGCCACGTGATCAGTGCATGATATCCACGTGATCAGTGCATGACAGCCACGTGATCAGTGCATGAGAGCCACGGGATCAGTGCATGATCAGTCACGTGATACATGTGTGATCAGCCACGTGATCAGTGCATGATGAGCCACGTGATCAGTGCAGGATCAATTACGTGATCAGTGCATGATCAGTCACGTGACCAGTACATGGTTGCTACGTGATCGTTGCATGATCAGCCACGTGAGCAGAGCATGATAGCCACGTGATCAGTGCATGATCAGTCACGTGATCAGTACATGATCAGTCACGTGAACAGTGCATGATCATTTACGTGATCTTTGCATGATCAGTCACGTGACCAGTATATGGTTGCTACGTGATCATTCCATGACGAGCCACGTGAGCAGTGCATGATAGCCACGTGATGTGTGCATGAGTTACGTGAGCAGAGTATGATCAGCCACGTGATCAGTGCATGAGTGCCACGTGATCAGTGCATGATATGTCACGTGACAGGTGTGTGATCAGCCACGTGAACAGTGCATGTTCAGCCACGTGATCAGTGCATGATAGCCACGTGATCAGTGCATGATCAGTTACGTGAGCAGTGTATGATCAGCCACGTGATCAGTGCATGGTCAGACACGTGAACAGTGTATGATCAGCCACGTGATCAGTGCATGATATCCAAGTGATCAGTGCATGATCATCACGTGATCAGTGTATGATCAGCCACGTGAACAGTGCATGCTCAGTCACGTGATCTGGGCCTGCTGAGCTGCGTGATTACTGTCTGCTCATCTGCTTGACAATTGCCAGCTGAGCTGCACGATTCCTGCCTGTCATCTGCTTGACAATTGCCAGCTGTGCTGCGTAATTCCTGCCTGCTCAGCTGCTTGATTATTGCCAGCTGAGCAGCATGATTCCTCACACCTGAGTTCCATGATTATTGCCTGCTGACTGTTTGATTCGTGCCTACTCAGCTCTTTGTTTATTGCCTCCAGAGGCACATGATCAGTGTATGATAGCAAACATGATCAGCGCATGATCAGTCACATGATCAGCGCCATTAAGTCACGTGATCACTACATGATAGTCATGTGATCAGTCCATGCTCAGTCACGGTATCAGTGCATGATCAGCCACGTGATCAGTGCATGATCTGTCACAAGATTAGTGTATGATCATCCACGTGATCAGTGCACGGGCAGTCATGTGATCAGTGCATGATATAGACGTGAACAGTGCATGATCAGTCTCGTGATCAGTGCATGATAGCCACGTGATCAGTGCATGATCAGTCACCTGATGGGTGTATGATCATTCACGTGACCTGTACATGGTAGCTACATGATCATTGCATGATCAGCCACGTGAGTAGTTCATGATAGCCACGTGATCACTGCATGATCAGTCACGTGATCAGTGCATGATCAGTCATGTGACCAGTACATGGTAGCTGCGTGATCATGGCATGATCAGCCACGTGAGCAGTGCATGATAGCCACGTGATCAGTGCATGATCAGACACGTGATCAGTGCATGATCAGTCACGTGATCAGTGCATGATCAGCCACGTGATCAGTGCATGATAGCCACGTGATCAGTGCATGATCATCACGTGATCAGTGCATGATCAGCCACGTGATCAGTGCATGATCAGTCACGTGATCAGTGCCTGATGAGCTGCGTGATTACTGTCTGCTCATCTGCTTGACAATTGCCAGCTGAGCTGCATGATTCCTGCCTGATCAGCTGCTTGATCATTGCCAGCTGAGCAGCATGATTCCTCACACCTGTGTTCCATGATTATTGCCTGCTGACTGTTTGATCGTGCCTACTCAGCTCTTTGTTTATTGCCTCCAGAGGCACATGATCAGTGCATGATAGCAACATGATCAGTGCATGATCAGTCACATGATCAGTGCATTAAGTCACGTGATCAGTGCATGATAGTCATGTGATCAGTGCATGATCAGTCACGTGATCAGTGCATGATCAGCCACGTGATCAGTGCATGATCAGTCACGTGATCAGTGCATGATCATCCACGTGATCAGTGCATGGGCAGTCATGTGATCAGTGCATGATATAGACGTGATCAGTGCATGATCAGCCACGTGATCAGTGCATGATCAGTCACGTGATCAGTGCATGATAGCCACGTGATCAGTGCATGATCAGTCACGTGATCAGTGCATGATCAGTCACGTGACCAGTACATGGTAGCTACGTGATCATTGCATGATCAGCCACGTGATCAGTGCATGATAGCCACGTGATCAGTGCATGATCAGTCACGTGATCAGTGCATGATCAGTCACGTGATCAGTGCATGGTAGCCACGTGATCAGTGCATGATCAGCCACGTGATCAGTGCATGATAGCCACGTGATCAGTGCATGATCAGCCACGTGATCAGTGCATGATCAGTCACGTGATCAGTGCATGATCAGCCACGTGATCAGTGCATGATATCCACGTGATCAGTGCATGATCATCACGTGATCAGTGTATGATCAGCCACGTGAACAGTGCATGCTCAGTCACGTGATCTGGGCCTGCTGAGCTGCGTGATTACTGTCTGCTCATCTGCTTGACAATTGCCAGCTGAGCTGCACGATTCCTGCCTGCTCAGCTGCTTGATTATTGCCAGCTGAGCAGCATGATTCCTCACACCTGTGTTCCATGATTATTGCCTGCTGACTGTTTGATTCGTGCCTACTCAGCTCTTTGTTTATTGCCTCCAGAGGCACATGATCAGTGTATGATAGCAAACATGATCAGCGCATGATCAGTCACATGATCAGCGCCATTAAGTCACGTGATCACTACATGATAGTCATGTGATCAGTCCATGCTCAGTCACGGTATCAGTGCATGATCAGCCACGTGATCAGTGCATGATCTGTCACAAGATTAGTGTATGATCATCCACGTGATCAGTGCATGGGCAGTCATGTGATCAGTGCATGATATAGACGTGAACAGTGCATGATCAGTCTCGTGATCAGTGCATGATAGCCACGTGATCAGTGCATGATCAGTCACCTGATGGGTGTATGATCATTCACGTGACCTGTACATGGTAGCTACATGATCATTGCATGATCAGCCACGTGAGTAGTGCATGATAGCCACGTGATCACTGCATGATCAGTCACGTGATCAGTGCATGATCAGTCATGTGACCAGTACATGGTAGCTGCGTGATCATGGCATGATCAGCCACGTGAGCAGTGCATGATAGCCACGTGATCAGTGCATGATCAGACACGTGATCAGTGCATGATCAGTCACGTGATCAGTGCATGATCAGCCACGTGATCAGTGCATGATAGCCACGTGATCAGTGCATGATCAGTCACGTGATCAGTGCATGATAGCCACGTGATCAGTGCATGATCAGTCACGTGATCAGTGCATGATCAGCCACGTGATCAGTGCATGATCAGCCACGTGATCAGTGCATGATCAGCCACGTGATCAGTGCATGATAGCCACGTGATCAGTGCATGATCAGTCACGTGATCAGTGCATGATCAGCCACGTGATCAGTGCATGATCAGCCACGTGATCAGTGCATGATCAGCCACGTGATCAGTGCATGATCAGTTACGTGATCAGTGCATGATCAGTCACGTGATCAGTGCATGATAGCCACGTGATCAGTGCATGATCAGCCACGTGATCAGTGCATGATAGCCACGTGATCAGTGCATGATCAGTCACGTGATCAGTGCATGATCAGCCACGTGATCAGTGCATGCTCAGTCACGTGATCAGTGCATGCTGAGCTGCGTGATTACTGTCTGCTCATCTGCTTGACAATTGCCAGCTGAGCTGCACGATTCCTGCATGCTCAGCTGCTTGATTATTGCCAGCTGAGCAGCATGATTCCTCACACCTGTGTTCCATGATTATTGCCTGCTGACTGTTTGATTCGTGCCTACTCAGCTCTTTGTTTATTGCCTCCAGAGGCACATGATCAGTGTATGATAGCAAACATGATCAGTGCATGATCAGTCACATGATCAGCGCCATTAAGTCACGTGATCACTACATGATAGTCATGTGATCAGTCCATGCTCAGTCACGTATCAGTGCATGATCAGCCACGTGATCAGTGCATGATCAGTCACGTGATCAGTGCATGATCAGTCACGTGATCAGTGCATGATAGCTGCGTGATCAGTGCATGATCAGCCACGTGATCAGTGCATGATCAGCCACGTGATCAGTGCATGATAGCCACGTGATCAGTGCATGATCAGTCACGTGATCAGTGCATGATCAGCCACGTGATCAGTGCATGATCAGCACGTGATCAGTGCATGATCAGCCACGTGATCAGTGCATGATAGCCACGTGATCAGTGCATGATCAGTCACGTGATCAGTGCATGATCAGTCACGTGACCAGTGCATGATAGCTGCGTGATCATGCATGATCAGCCACGTGATCAGTGCATGATAGCCACGTGATCAGTGCATGATCAGCACGTGATCAGTGCATGATCAGTCACGTGATCAGTGCATGATCAGCCACGTGATCAGTGCATGATCAGTCACGTGATCAGTGTATGATCAGCCACGTGATCAGTGCATGATCAGCCACGTGATCAGTGCATGATCAGTTACGTGATCAGTGCATGATCAGTCACGTGATCAGTACATGATAGCTACGTGATCATTGCATGATCAGCCACGTGATCAGTGCATGATAGCCACGTGATCAGTGCATGATAGCCACGTGATCAGTGCATGATCAGTCATGTGATCGTGTGTGATCAGCCACGTGATCAGTGCATGATATCCACGTGATCAGTGCATGACAGCCACGTGATCAGTGCATGAGAGCCACGTGATCAGTGCATGATCAGTCACGTGATACATGTGTGATCAGCCACGTGATCAGTGCATGATGAGCCACGTGATCAGTGCATGATCAATTACGTGATCAGTGCATGATCAGTCACGTGACCAGTACATGGTTGCTACGTGATCGTTGCATGATCAGCCACGTGAGCAGTGCATGATAGCCACGTGATCAGTGCATGATCAGTCACGTGATCAGTGCATGATCAGTCACGTGATCAGTGCATGATCATTTACGTGATCAGTGCATGATCAGTCACGTGACCAGTATATGGTTGCTACGTGATCATTGCATGACAGCCACGTGATCAGTGCATGATAGCCACGTGATCAGTGCATGATCAGTCACGTGATCATGTGTGATCAGCCACGTGATCAGTGCATGATCAGCCACGTGATCAGTGCATGATCAGTCACGTGATCAGTGCATGATCAGTCACGTGATCAGTGCATGATAGCCACGTGATCAGTGCATGATCAGCCACGTGATCAGTGCATGATAGCCACGTGATCAGTGCATGATCAGTCACGTGATCAGTGCATGATCAGTCACGTGATCAGTGCATGATCAGCCACGTGATCAGTGCATGATCAGTCACGTGATCAGTGCATGATAGCCACGTGATCAGTGCATGATCAGCCACGTGATCAGTGCATGATAGCCACGTGATCAGTGCATGATCAGTCACGTGATCAGTGCATGATCAGTCACGTGATCAGTGCATGATCAGTCACGTGACAGTGCATGATTGCTACGTGATCATGCATGACAGCCACGTGATCAGTGCATGATAGCCACGTGATCAGTGCATGAGTTACGTGATCAGTGTATGATCAGCCACGTGATCAGTGCATGATGCCACGTGATCAGTGCATGATAGTCACGTGATCAGTGCATGATCAGCCACGTGATCAGTGCATGATCAGCCACGTGATCAGTGCATGATAGCCACGTGATCAGTGCATGATCAGTCACGTGATCAGTGCATGATCAGCCACGTGATCAGTGCATGATCAGTCACGTGATCAGTGCATGATCAGCCACGTGATCAGTGCATGATAGCCACGTGATCAGTGCATGATCATCACGTGATCAGTGCATGATCAGCCACGTGATCAGTGCATGATCAGTCACGTGATCAGTGCATGATAGCTGCGTGATCAGTGCATGATCAGCCACGTGATCAGTGCATGATAGCCACGTGATCAGTGCATGATCAGTCACGTGATCAGTGCATGATCAGTCACGTGATCAGTGCATGATCAGCCACGTGATCAGTGCATGATCAGTCACGTGATCAGTGCATGATCAGCCACGTGATCAGTGCATGATCAGCACGTGATCAGTGCATGATCAGCCACGTGATCAGTGCATGATAGCCACGTGATCAGTGCATGATCAGTCACGTGATCAGTGCATGATCAGTTATGTGATCAGTGTATGATCAGCCACGTGATCAGTGCATGATCAGCCACGTGATCAGTGCATGATCAATTACGTGATCAGTGCATGATCAGTCACGTGACCAGTACATGGTAGCTACGTGATCATTGCATGATCAGCCACGTGATCAGTGCATGATAGCCACGTGATCAGTGCATGATAGCCACGTGATCAGTGCATGATCAGTCATGTGATACGTGTGTGATCAGCCACGTGATCAGTGCATGATATCCACGTGATCAGTGCATGACAGCCACGTGATCAGTGCATGAGAGCCACGTGATCAGTGCATGATCAGTCACGTGATACATGTGTGATCAGCCACGTGATCAGTGCATGATGAGCCACGTGATCAGTGCATGATCAATTACGTGATCAGTGCATGATCAGTCACGTGACCAGTACATGGTTGCTACGTGATCGTTGCATGATCAGCCACGTGAGCAGAGCATGATAGCCACGTGATCAGTGCATGATCAGTCACGTGATCAGTACATGATCAGTCACGTGAACAGTGCATGATCATTTACGTGATCAGTGCATGATCAGTCACGTGACCAGTATATGGTTGCTACGTGATCATTCCATGACGAGCCACGTGAGCAGTGCATGATAGCCACGTGATGTGTGCATGAGTTACGTGAGCAGAGTATGATCAGCCACGTGATCAGTGCATGAGTGCCACGTGATCAGTGCATGATATGTCACGTGACAGGTGTGTGATCAGCCACGTGAACAGTGCATGTTCAGCCACGTGATCAGTGCATGATAGCCACGTGATCAGTGCATGATCAGTTACGTGAGCAGTGTATGATCAGCCACGTGATCAGTGCATGGTCAGACACGTGAACAGTGTATGATCAGCCACGTGATCAGTGCATGATATCCAAGTGATCAGTGCATGATCATCACGTGATCAGTGTATGATCAGCCACGTGAACAGTGCATGCTCAGTCACGTGATCTGGGCCTGCTGAGCTGCGTGATTACTGTCTGCTCATCTGCTTGACAATTGCCAGCTGAGCTGCACGATTCCTGCCTGCTCAGCTGCTTGATTATTGCCAGCTGAGCAGCATGATTCCTCACACCTGAGTTCCATGATTATTGCCTGCTGACTGTTTGATTCGTGCCTACTCAGCTCTTTGTTTATTGCCTCCAGAGGCACATGATCAGTGTATGATAGCAAACATGATCAGCGCATGATCAGTCACATGATCAGCGCCATTAAGTCACGTGATCACTACATGATAGTCATGTGATCAGTCCATGCTCAGTCACGGTATCAGTGCATGATCAGCCACGTGATCAGTGCATGATCTGTCACAAGATTAGTGTATGATCATCCACGTGATCAGTGCATGGGCAGTCATGTGATCAGTGCATGATATAGACGTGAACAGTGCATGATCAGTCACGTGATCAGTGCATGATAGCCACGTGATCAGTGCATGATCAGCCACGTGATCAGTGCATGATCCACGTGATCAGTGCATGATCAGTCACGTGATCATGTGTGATCAGCCACGTGATCAGTGCATGATGAGCCACGTGATCAGTGCATGATCAATTACGTGATCAGTGCATGATCAGTCACGTGACCAGTACATGGTTGCTACGTGATCGTTGCATGATCAGCCACGTGAGCAGTGCATGATAGCCACGTGATCAGTGCATGATCAGTCACGTGATCAGTGCATGATCAGTCACGTGATCAGTGCATGATCATTTACGTGATCAGTGCATGATCAGTCACGTGACCAGTATATGGTTGCTACGTGATCATTCCATGACGAGCCACGTGAGCAGTGCATGATAGCCACGTGATGTGTGCATGAGTTACGTGAGCAGAGTATGATCAGCCACGTGATCAGTGCATGAGTGCCACGTGATCAGTGCATGATATGTCACGTGACAGGTGTGTGATCAGCCACGTGAACAGTGCATGTTCAGCCACGTGATCAGTGCATGATAGCCACGTGATCAGTGCATGATCAGTTACGTGAGCAGTGTATGATCAGCCACGTGATCAGTGCATGGTCAGACACGTGAACAGTGTATGATCAGCCACGTGATCAGTGCATGATATCCAAGTGATCAGTGCATGATCATCACGTGATCAGTGTATGATCAGCCACGTGAACAGTGCATGCTCAGTCACGTGATCTGGGCCTGCTGAGCTGCGTGATTACTGTCTGCTCATCTGCTTGACAATTGCCAGCTGAGCTGCACGATTCCTGCCTGTCATCTGCTTGACAATTGCCAGCTGTGCTGCGTAATTCCTGCCTGCTCAGCTGCTTGATTATTGCCAGCTGAGCAGCATGATTCCTCACACCTGAGTTCCATGATTATTGCCTGCTGACTGTTTGATTCGTGCCTACTCAGCTCTTTGTTTATTGCCTCCAGAGGCACATGATCAGTGTATGATAGCAAACATGATCAGCGCATGATCAGTCACATGATCAGCGCCATTAAGTCACGTGATCACTACATGATAGTCATGTGATCAGTCCATGCTCAGTCACGGTATCAGTGCATGATCAGCCACGTGATCAGTGCATGATCTGTCACAAGATTAGTGTATGATCATCCACGTGATCAGTGCATGGGCAGTCATGTGATCAGTGCATGATATAGACGTGATCAGTGCATGATCAGTCTCGTGATCAGTGCATGATAGCCACGTGATCAGTGCATGATCAGTCACCTGATGGGTGTATGATCATTCACGTGACCTGTACATGGTAGCTACATGATCATTGCATGATCAGCCACGTGAGTAGTGCATGATAGCCACGTGATCACTGCATGATCAGTCACGTGATCAGTGCATGATCAGTCATGTGACCAGTACATGGTAGCTGCGTGATCATGGCATGATCAGCCACGTGAGCAGTGCATGATAGCCACGTGATCAGTGCATGATCAGACACGTGATCAGTGCATGATCAGTCACGTGATCAGTGCATGATCAGCCACGTGATCAGTGCATGATCAGGCACGTGATCAGTGTATGATCAGCCACGTGATCAGTGCATGATCAGCCACGTGATCAGTGCATGATAGCCACGTGATCAGTGCATGATCAGTTACGTGATCAGTGCATGATCAGCCACGTGATCAGTGCATGATCAGCCACGTGATCAGTGCATGATCAGCCACGTGATCAGTGCATGATAGCCACGTGATCAGTGCATGATCATCACGTGATCAGTGCATGATCAGCCACGTGATCAGTGCATGATCAGTCACGTGATCAGTGCTGCTGAGCTGCGTGATTACTGTCTGCTCATCTGCTTGACAATTGCCAGCTGAGCTGCACGATTCCTGCCTGATCAGCTGCATGATTATTGCCAGCTGAGCAGCATGATTCCTCACACCTGAGTTCCATGATTATTGCCTGCTGACTGTTTGATTCGTGCCTACTCAGCTCTTTGTTCATTGCCTCCAGAGGCACATGATCAGTGTATGATAGCAAACATGATCAGTGCATGATCAGTCACGTGATCAGTGCATTAAGTCACGTGATCAGTGCATGATAGTCACGTGATCAGTGCATGATCAGCCACGTGATCAGTGCATGATCAGCCACGTGATCAGTGCATGATCAGCCACGTGATCAGTGCATGATAGCCACGTGATCAGTGCATGATCAGTCACGTGATCAGTGCATGATCAGTCACGTGATCAGTGCATGATCAGCCACGTGATCAGTGCATGATCAGCCACGTGATCAGTGCATGATCAGCCACGTGATCAGTGCATGATAGCCACGTGATCAGTGCATGATCAGTCACGTGATCAGTGCATGATCAGTCACGTGATCAGTGCATGATCAGCCACGTGATCAGTGCATGATCAGTCACGTGATCAGTGCATGATCATCCACGTGATCAGTGCATGATCAGTCACGTGATCAGTGCATGATATAGACGTGATCAGTGCATGATCAGTCACGTGATCAGTGCATGATAGCCACGTGATCAGTGCATGATCAGTCACGTGATCAGTGCATGATCAGTCACGTGATCAGTACATGATAGCTACATGATCAGTGCATGATCAGCCACGTGATCAGTGCATGATAGCCACGTGATCAGTGCATGATCAGTCACGTGATCAGTGCATGATCAGTCACGTGATCAGTGCATGATAGCTGCGTGATCATGCATGATCAGCCACGTGATCAGTGCATGATAGCCACGTGATCAGTGCATGATCAGCCACGTGATCAGTGCATGATCAGTCACGTGATCAGTGCATGATCAGCCACGTGATCAGTGCATGATCAGTCACGTGATCAGTGCATGATCAGCCACGTGATCAGTGCATGATAGCCACGTGATCAGTGCATGATCAGTCACGTGATCAGTGCATGATCAGTCACGTGATCAGTGCATGATAGCTGCGTGATCATGCATGATCAGCCACGTGATCAGTGCATGATAGCCACGTGATCAGTGCATGATCAGTCACGTGATCAGTGCATGATCAGTCACGTGATCAGTGCATGATCAGCCACGTGATCAGTGCATGATCAGTCACGTGATCAGTGCATGATCAGCCACGTGATCAGTGCATGATCAGCCACGTGATCAGTGCATGATCAGTCACGTGATCAGTGCATGATCAGTCACGTGATCAGTACATGGTAGCTACGTGATCATTGCATGATCAGCCACGTGATCAGTGCATGATAGCCACGTGATCAGTGCATGATAGCCACGTGATCAGTGCATGATCAGTCACGTGATCAGTGCATGATCAGCCACGTGATCAGTGCATGATATCCACGTGATCAGTGCATGACAGCCACGTGATCAGTGCATGATAGCCACGTGATCAGTGCATGATCAGTCACGTGATCATGTGTGATCAGCCACGTGATCAGTGCATGATCAGCCACGTGATCAGTGCATGATCAATTACGTGATCAGTGCATGATCAGTCACGTGACCAGTACATGGTTGCTACGTGATCGTGCATGATCAGCCACGTGATCAGTGCATGATAGCCACGTGATCAGTGCATGATCAGTCACGTGATCAGTGCATGATCAGTCACGTGATCAGTGCATGATCAGTTACGTGATCAGTGCATGATCAGTCACGTGACCAGTGCATGGTTGCTACGTGATCAGTGCATGACAGCCACGTGATCAGTGCATGATAGCCACGTGATCAGTGCATGATCAGTCACGTGATCATGTGTGATCAGCCACGTGATCAGTGCATGATCAGCCACGTGATCAGTGCATGATCAGTCACGTGATCAGTGCATGATCAGTCACGTGATCAGTGCATGGTAGCTACGTGATCAGTGCATGATCAGCCACGTGATCAGTGCATGATAGCCACGTGATCAGTGCATGATCAGTCACGTGATCAGTGCATGATCAGTCACGTGATCAGTGCATGATCAGCCACGTGATCAGTGCATGATCAGTCACGTGATCAGTGCATGATAGCTACGTGATCAGTGCATGATCAGCCACGTGATCAGTGCATGATAGCCACGTGATCAGTGCATGATCAGTCACGTGATCAGTGCATGATCAGTCACGTGATCAGTGCATGATCAGTCACGTGATCAGTGCATGATTGCTACGTGATCATGCATGATCAGCCACGTGATCAGTGCATGATAGCCACGTGATCAGTGCATGAGTCACGTGATCAGTGCATGATCAGCCACGTGATCAGTGCATGATGCCACGTGATCAGTGCATGATCAGTCACGTGATCAGTGCATGATCAGTCACGTGATCAGTGCATGATCAGCCACGTGATCAGTGCATGATAGCCACGTGATCAGTGCATGATCAGCACGTGATCAGTGCATGATCAGCCACGTGATCAGTGCATGATCAGTCACGTGATCAGTGCATGATAGCTGCGTGATCAGTGCATGATCAGCCACGTGATCAGTGCATGATAGCCACGTGATCAGTGCATGATCAGTCACGTGATCAGTGCATGATCAGTCACGTGATCAGTGCATGATCAGCCACGTGATCAGTGCATGATCAGTCACGTGATCAGTGCATGATCAGCCACGTGATCAGTGCATGATCAGCACGTGATCAGTGCATGATCAGCCACGTGATCAGTGCATGATAGCCACGTGATCAGTGCATGATCAGTCACGTGATCAGTGCATGATCAGTTATGTGATCAGTGTATGATCAGCCACGTGATCAGTGCATGATCAGCCACGTGATCAGTGCATGATCAATTACGTGATCAGTGCATGATCAGTCACGTGACCAGTACATGGTAGCTACGTGATCATTGCATGATCAGCCACGTGATCAGTGCATGATAGCCACGTGATCAGTGCATGAT
Organism: Bos javanicus; assembly: GCF_032452875.1. Classification (NCBI taxonomy): domain Eukaryota; kingdom Metazoa; phylum Chordata; class Mammalia; order Artiodactyla; family Bovidae; genus Bos; species Bos javanicus. The sequence goes on from NW_026893963.1 coordinate 149,360, forward strand.
AGCCACGTGATCAGTGCATGATCAGTCATGTGATACGTGTGTGATCAGCCACGTGATCAGTGCATGATATCCACGTGATCAGTGCATGACAGCCACGTGATCAGTGCATGAGAGCCACGTGATCAGTGCATGATCAGTCACGTGATACATGTGTGATCAGCCACGTGATCAGTGCATGATGAGCCACGTGATCAGTGCAGGATCAATTACGTGATCAGTGCATGATCAGTCACGTGACCAGTACATGGTTGCTACGTGATCAGTTGCATGATCAGCCACGTGAGCAGAGCATGATAGCCACGTGATCAGTGCATGATCAGTCACGTGATCAGTACATGATCAGTCACGTGAACAGTGCATGATCATTTACGTGATCTTTGCATGATCAGTCACGTGACCAGTATATGGTTGCTACGTGATCATTCCATGACGAGCCACGTGAGCAGTGCATGATAGCCACGTGATGTGTGCATGAGTTACGTGAGCAGAGTATGATCAGCCACGTGATCAGTGCATGAGTGCCACGTGATCAGTGCATGATATGTCACGTGACAGGTGTGTGATCAGCCACGTGAACAGTGCATGTTCAGCCACGTGATCAGTGCATGATAGCCACGTGATCAGTGCATGATCAGTTACGTGAGCAGTGTATGATCAGCCACGTGATCAGTGCATGGTCAGACACGTGAACAGTGTATGATCAGCCACGTGATCAGTGCATGATATCCAAGTGATCAGTGCATGATCATCACGTGATCAGTGTATGATCAGCCACGTGAACAGTGCATGCTCAGTCACGTGATCTGGGCCTGCTGAGCTGCGTGATTACTGTCTGCTCATCTGCTTGACAATTGCCAGCTGAGCTGCACGATTCCTGCCTGCTCAGCTGCTTGATTATTGCCAGCTGAGCAGCATGATTCCTCACACCTGAGTTCCATGATTATTGCCTGCTGACTGTTTGATTCGTGCCTACTCAGCTCTTTGTTTATTGCCTCCAGAGGCACATGATCAGTGTATGATAGCAAACATGATCAGCGCATGATCAGTCACATGATCAGCGCCATTAAGTCACGTGATCACTACATGATAGTCATGTGATCAGTCCATGCTCAGTCACGGTATCAGTGCATGATCAGCCACGTGATCAGTGCATGATCTGTCACAAGATTAGTGTATGATCATCCACGTGATCAGTGCATGGGCAGTCATGTGATCAGTGCATGATATAGACGTGATCAGTGCATGATCAGTCACGTGATCAGTGCATGATAGCCACGTGATCAGTGCATGATCAGCCACGTGATCAGTGCATGATCAGCCACGTGATCAGTGCATGATCAGTCACGTGATCATGTGTGATCAGCCACGTGATCAGTGCATGATGAGCCACGTGATCAGTGCATGATCAATTACGTGATCAGTGCATGATCAGTCACGTGACCAGTACATGGTTGCTACGTGATCGTTGCATGATCAGCCACGTGAGCAGTGCATGATAGCCACGTGATCAGTGCATGATCAGTCACGTGATCAGTGCATGATCAGTCACGTGAACAGTGCATGATCATTTACGTGATCAGTGCATGATCAGTCACGTGACCAGTATATGGTTGCTACGTGATCATTCCATGACGAGCCACGTGAGCAGTGCATGATAGCCACGTGATGTGTGCATGAGTTACGTGAGCAGAGTATGATCAGCCACGTGATCAGTGCATGAGTGCCACGTGATCAGTGCATGATATGTCACGTGACAGGTGTGTGATCAGCCACGTGAACAGTGCATGTTCAGCCACGTGATCAGTGCATGATAGCCACGTGATCAGTGCATGATCAGTTACGTGAGCAGTGTATGATCAGCCACGTGATCAGTGCATGGTCAGACACGTGAACAGTGTATGATCAGCCACGTGATCAGTGCATGATATCCAAGTGATCAGTGCATGATCATCACGTGATCAGTGTATGATCAGCCACGTGAACAGTGCATGCTCAGTCACGTGATCTGGGCCTGCTGAGCTGCGTGATTACTGTCTGCTCATCTGCTTGACAATTGCCAGCTGAGCTGCACGATTCCTGCCTGTCATCTGCTTGACAATTGCCAGCTGTGCTGCGTAATTCCTGCCTGCTCAGCTGCTTGATTATTGCCAGCTGAGCAGCATGATTCCTCACACCTGAGTTCCATGATTATTGCCTGCTGACTGTTTGATTCGTGCCTACTCAGCTCTTTGTTTATTGCCTCCAGAGGCACATGATCAGTGTATGATAGCAAACATGATCAGCGCATGATCAGTCACATGATCAGCGCCATTAAGTCACGTGATCACTACATGATAGTCATGTGATCAGTCCATGCTCAGTCACGGTATCAGTGCATGATCAGCCACGTGATCAGTGCATGATCTGTCACAAGATTAGTGTATGATCATCCACGTGATCAGTGCATGGGCAGTCATGTGATCAGTGCATGATATAGACGTGATCAGTGCATGATCAGTCTCGTGATCAGTGCATGATAGCCACGTGATCAGTGCATGATCAGTCACCTGATGGGTGTATGATCATTCACGTGACCTGTACATGGTAGCTACATGATCATTGCATGATCAGCCACGTGAGTAGTGCATGATAGCCACGTGATCACTGCATGATCAGTCACGTGATCAGTGCATGATCAGTCATGTGACCAGTACATGGTAGCTGCGTGATCATGGCATGATCAGCCACGTGAGCAGTGCATGATAGCCACGTGATCAGTGCATGATCAGACACGTGATCAGTGCATGATCAGTCACGTGATCAGTGCATGATCAGCCACGTGATCAGTGCATGACCAGGCACGTGATCAGTGTATGTCAGCCACGTGATCAGTGCATGATAGCCACGTGATCAGTGCATGATCAGTCACGTGATCAGTGCATGATCAGTCACGTGATCAGTGCATGATCAGCCACGTGATCAGTGCATGATCAGCCACGTGATCAGTGCATGATCAATTACGTGATCAGTGCATGATCAGTCACGTGACCAGTACATGGTAGCTACGTGATCATTGCATGATCAGCCACGTGATCAGTGCATGATAGCCACGTGATCAGTGCATGATAGCCACGTGATCAGTGCATGATCAGTCACGTGATCGTGTGTGATCAGCCACGTGATCAGTGCATGATAGCCACGTGATCAGTGCATGATCAGCCACGTGATCAGTGCATGATAGCCACGTGATCAGTGCATGATCAGTCACGTGACACATGTGTGATCAGCCACGTGATCAGTGCATGATCAGCCACGTGATCAGTGCATGATCAGTTACGTGATCAGTGCATGATCAGTCACGTGATCAGTGCATGGTCAGCACGTGATCAGTGCATGATCAGCCACGTGATCAGTGCATGATAGCCACGTGATCAGTGCATGATCAGTCACGTGATCAGTGTATGATCAGCCACGTGAACAGTGCATGCTCAGTCACGTGATCTGGGCCTGCTGAGCTGCGTGATTACTGTCTGCTCATCTGCTTGACAATTGCCAGCTGAGCTGCACGATTCCTGCCTGTCATCTGCTTGACAATTGCCAGCTGTGCTGCGTAATTCCTGCCTGCTCAGCTGCTTGATTATTGCCAGCTGAGCAGCATGATTCCTCACACCTGAGTTCCATGATTATTGCCTGCTGACTGTTTGATTCGTGCCTACTCAGCTCTTTGTTTATTGCCTCCAGAGGCACATGATCAGTGTATGATAGCAAACATGATCAGCGCATGATCAGTCACATGATCAGCGCCATTAAGTCACGTGATCACTACATGATAGTCATGTGATCAGTCCATGCTCAGTCACGGTATCAGTGCATGATCAGCCACGTGATCAGTGCATGATCTGTCACAAGATTAGTGTATGATCATCCACGTGATCAGTGCATGGGCAGTCATGTGATCAGTGCATGATATAGACGTGAACAGTGCATGATCAGTCTCGTGATCAGTGCATGATAGCCACGTGATCAGTGCATGATCAGTCACCTGATGGGTGTATGATCATTCACGTGACCTGTACATGGTAGCTACATGATCATTGCATGATCAGCCACGTGAGTAGTTCATGATAGCCACGTGATCACTGCATGATCAGTCACGTGATCAGTGCATGATCAGTCATGTGACCAGTACATGGTAGCTGCGTGATCATGGCATGATCAGCCACGTGAGCAGTGCATGATAGCCACGTGATCAGTGCATGATCAGTCACGTGATCAGTGCATGATCAGTCACGTGATCAGTGCATGATCAGCCACGTGATCAGTGCATGATCAGTCACGTGATCAGTGCATGATCAGCCACGTGATCAGTGCATGATCAGCCACGTGATCAGTGCATGATCAGCCACGTGATCAGTGCATGATCAGCCACGTGATCAGTGCATGATCAGCCACGTGATCAGTGCATGATCAGCCACATGATCAGTGCATGATCAATTACGTGATCAGTGCATGATCAGTCACGTGACCAGTACATGGTAGCTACGTGATCATTGCCTGATCAGCCACGTGATCAGTGCATGATAGCCACGTGATCAGTGCATGATAGCCACGTGATCAGTGCATGATCAGTCATGTGATACGTGTGTGATCAGCCACGTGATCAGTGCATGATATCCACGTGATCAGTGCATGACAGCCACGTGATCAGTGCATGAGAGCCACGGGATCAGTGCATGATCAGTCACGTGATACATGTGTGATCAGCCACGTGATCAGTGCATGATGAGCCACGTGATCAGTGCAGGATCAATTACGTGATCAGTGCATGATCAGTCACGTGACCAGTACATGGTTGCTACGTGATCGTTGCATGATCAGCCACGTGAGCAGAGCATGATAGCCACGTGATCAGTGCATGATCAGTCACGTGATCAGTACATGATCAGTCACGTGAACAGTGCATGATCATTTACGTGATCTTTGCATGATCAGTCACGTTACCAGTATATGGTTGCTACGTGATCATTCCATGACGAGCCACGTGAGCAGTGCATGATAGCCACGTGATGTGTGCATGAGTTACGTGAGCAGAGTATGATCAGCCACGTGATCAGTGCATGAGTGCCACGTGATCAGTGCATGATATGTCACGTGACAGGTGTGTGATCAGCCACGTGAACAGTGCATGTTCAGCCACGTGATCAGTGCATGATAGCCACGTGATCAGTGCATGATCAGTTACGTGAGCAGTGTATGATCAGCCACGTGATCAGTGCATGGTCAGACACGTGAACAGTGTATGATCAGCCACGTGATCAGTGCATGATATCCAAGTGATCAGTGCATGATCATCACGTGATCAGTGTATGATCAGCCACGTGAACAGTGCATGCTCAGTCACGTGATCTGGGCCTGCTGAGCTGCGTGATTACTGTCTGCTCATCTGCTTGACAATTGCCAGCTGAGCTGCACGATTCCTGCCTGCTCAGCTGCTTGATTATTGCCAGCTGAGCAGCATGATTCCTCACACCTGAGTTCCATGATTATTGCCTGCTGACTGTTTGATTCGTGCCTACTCAGCTCTTTGTTTATTGCCTCCAGAGGCACATGATCAGTGTATGATAGCAAACATGATCAGCGCATGATCAGTCACATGATCAGCGCCATTAAGTCACGTGATCACTACATGATAGTCATGTGATCAGTCCATGCTCAGTCACGGTATCAGTGCATGATCAGCCACGTGATCAGTGCATGATCTGTCACAAGATTAGTGTATGATCATCCACGTGATCAGTGCATGGGCAGTCATGTGATCAGTGCATGATATAGACGTGAACAGTGCATGATCAGTCTCGTGATCAGTGCATGATAGCCACGTGATCAGTGCATGATCAGTCACCTGATGGGTGTATGATCATTCACGTGACCTGTACATGGTAGCTACATGATCATTGCATGATCAGCCACGTGAGTAGTGCATGATAGCCACGTGATCAGTGCATGATCAGTCACGTGATCAGTGCATGATCAGTCATGTGACCAGTACATGGTAGCTGCGTGATCATGGCATGATCAGCCACGTGAGCAGTGCATGATAGCCACGTGATCAGTGCATGATCAGTCACGTGATCAGTGCATGATCAGTCACGTGATCAGTGCATGATCAGTCACGTGATCAGTGCATGATAGCACGTGATCAGTGCATGATCAGCCACGTGATCAGTGCATGATAGCCACGTGATCAGTGCATGATCAGCCACGTGATCAGTGCATGATCAGTCACGTGATCAGTGCATGATCAGCCACGTGATCAGTGCATGATAGCCACGTGATCAGTGCATGATCAGCCACGTGATCAGTGCATGATCAGCCACGTGATCAGTGCATGATAGCCACGTGATCAGTGCATGATCAGTCACGTGATCAGTGCATGATCAGTCACGTGATCAGTGCATGATCAGCCACGTGATCAGTGCATGATCAGCCACGTGATCAGTGCATGATCAATTACGTGATCAGTGCATGATCAGTCACGTGATCAGTGCATGGTAGCTACGTGATCATTGCATGATCAGCCACGTGATCAGTGCATGATAGCCACGTGATCAGTGCATGATAGCCACGTGATCAGTGCATGATCAGTCACGTGATCGTGTGTGATCAGCCACGTGATCAGTGCATGATAGCCACGTGATCAGTGCATGATCAGCCACGTGATCAGTGCATGATCAGCCACGTGATCAGTGCATGATAGCCACGTGATCAGTGCATGATCAGTCACGTGATCAGTGCATGATCAGTCACGTGATCAGTGCATGATCAGCCACGTGATCAGTGCATGATCAGCCACGTGATCAGTGCATGATCAATTACGTGATCAGTGCATGATCAGTCACGTGACCAGTGCATGGTAGCTACGTGATCAGTGCATGATCAGCCACGTGATCAGTGCATGATAGCCACGTGATCAGTGCATGATAGCCACGTGATCAGTGCATGATCAGTCACGTGATCGTGTGTGATCAGCCACGTGATCAGTGCATGATAGCCACGTGATCAGTGCATGATCAGCCACGTGATCAGTGCATGATAGCCACGTGATCAGTGCATGATCAGTCACGTGATCATGTGTGATCAGCCACGTGATCAGTGCATGATCAGCCACGTGATCAGTGCATGATCAGTTACGTGATCAGTGCATGATCAGTCACGTGACCAGTACATGGTTGCTACGTGATCATTCCATGACAGCCACGTGAGCAGTGCATGATAGCCACGTGATGTGTGCATGAGTTACGTGAGCAGAGTATGATCAGCCACGTGATCAGTGCATGAGTGCCACGTGATCAGTGCATGATATGTCACGTGACAGGTGTGTGATCAGCCACGTGATCAGTGCATGATCAGCCACGTGATCAGTGCATGATCAGTTACGTGAGCAGTGCATGATCAGCCACGTGATCAGTGCATGGTCAGACACGTGAACAGTGTATGATCAGCCACGTGATCAGTGCATGATATCCAAGTGATCAGTGCATGATCATCACGTGATCAGTGTATGATCAGCCACGTGAACAGTGCATGCTCAGTCACGTGATCTGGGCCTGCTGAGCTGCGTGATTACTGTCTGCTCATCTGCTTGACAATTGCCAGCTGAGCTGCACGATTCCTGCCTGTCATCTGCTTGACAATTGCCAGCTGTGCTGCGTAATTCCTGCCTGCTCAGCTGCTTGATTATTGCCAGCTGAGCAGCATGATTCCTCACACCTGAGTTCCATGATTATTGCCTGCTGACTGTTTGATTCGTGCCTACTCAGCTCTTTGTTTATTGCCTCCAGAGGCACATGATCAGTGTATGATAGCAAACATGATCAGCGCATGATCAGTCACATGATCAGCGCCATTAAGTCACGTGATCACTACATGATAGTCATGTGATCAGTCCATGCTCAGTCACGGTATCAGTGCATGATCAGCCACGTGATCAGTGCATGATCTGTCACAAGATTAGTGTATGATCATCCACGTGATCAGTGCACGGGCAGTCATGTGATCAGTGCATGATATAGACGTGAACAGTGCATGATCAGTCTCGTGATCAGTGCATGATAGCCACGTGATCAGTGCATGATCAGTCACCTGATGGGTGTATGATCATTCACGTGACCTGTACATGGTAGCTACATGATCATTGCATGATCAGCCACGTGAGTAGTTCATGATAGCCACGTGATCACTGCATGATCAGTCACGTGATCAGTGCATGATCAGTCATGTGACCAGTACATGGTAGCTGCGTGATCATGGCATGATCAGCCACGTGAGCAGTGCATGATAGCCACGTGATCAGTGCATGATCAGACACGTGATCAGTGCATGATCAGTCACGTGATCAGTGCATGATCAGCCACGTGATCAGTGCATGACCAGGCACGTGATCAGTGTATGTCAGCCAAGTGATCAGTGCATGATAGCCACGTGATCAGTGCATGATCAGTCACGTGATCAGTGCATGATCAGTTATGTGATCAGTGCATGATCAGCCACGTGATCAGTGCATGATCAGCCACGATCAGTGCATGATCAATTACGTGATCAGTGCATGATCAGTCACGTGACCAGTACATGGTAGCTACGTGATCAGTGCATGATCAGCCACGTGATCAGTGCATGATAGCCACGTGATCAGTGCATGATAGCCACGTGATCAGTGCATGAGGCCACGGGATCAGTGCATGATCAGTCACGTGATACATGTGTGATCAGCCACGTGATCAGTGCATGATGAGCCACGTGATCAGTGCAGGATCAATTACGTGATCAGTGCATGATCAGTCACGTGACCAGTACATGGTTGCTACGTGATCGTTGCATGATCAGCCACGTGAGCAGAGCATGATAGCCACGTGATCAGTGCATGATCAGTCACGTGATCAGTACATGATCAGTCACGTGAACAGTGCATGATCATTTACGTGATCTTTGCATGATCAGTCACGTTACCAGTATATGGTTGCTACGTGATCATTCCATGACGAGCCACGTGAGCAGTGCATGATAGCCACGTGATGTGTGCATGAGTTACGTGAGCAGAGTATGATCAGCCACGTGATCAGTGCATGAGTGCCACGTGATCAGTGCATGATATGTCACGTGACAGGTGTGTGATCAGCCACGTGAACAGTGCATGTTCAGCCACGTGATCAGTGCATGATAGCCACGTGATCAGTGCATGATCAGTTACGTGAGCAGTGTATGATCAGCCACGTGATCAGTGCATGGTCAGACACGTGAACAGTGTATGATCAGCCACGTGATCAGTGCATGATATCCAAGTGATCAGTGCATGATCATCACGTGATCAGTGTATGATCAGCCACGTGAACAGTGCATGCTCAGTCACGTGATCTGGGCCTGCTGAGCTGCGTGATTACTGTCTGCTCATCTGCTTGACAATTGCCAGCTGAGCTGCACGATTCCTGCCTGTCATCTGCTTGACAATTGCCAGCTGTGCTGCGTAATTCCTGCCTGCTCAGCTGCTTGATTATTGCCAGCTGAGCAGCATGATTCCTCACACCTGAGTTCCATGATTATTGCCTGCTGACTGTTTGATTCGTGCCTACTCAGCTCTTTGTTTATTGCCTCCAGAGGCACATGATCAGTGTATGATAGCAAACATGATCAGCGCATGATCAGTCACATGATCAGCGCCATTAAGTCACGTGATCACTACATGATAGTCATGTGATCAGTCCATGCTCAGTCACGGTATCAGTGCATGATCAGCCACGTGATCAGTGCATGATCTGTCACAAGATTAGTGTATGATCATCCACGTGATCAGTGCATGGGCAGTCATGTGATCAGTGCATGATATAGACGTGATCAGTGCATGATCAGTCTCGTGATCAGTGCATGATAGCCACGTGATCAGTGCATGATCAGTCACCTGATGGGTGTATGATCATTCACGTGACCTGTACATGGTAGCTACATGATCATTGCATGATCAGCCACGTGAGTAGTGCATGATAGCCACGTGATCACTGCATGATCAGTCACGTGATCAGTGCATGATCAGTCATGTGACCAGTACATGGTAGCTGCGTGATCATGGCATGATCAGCCACGTGAGCAGTGCATGATAGCCACGTGATCAGTGCATGATCAGACACGTGATCAGTGCATGATCAGTCACGTGATCAGTGCATGATCAGCCACGTGATCAGTGCATGACCAGGCACGTGATCAGTGTATGTCCAGCCAAGTGATCAGTGCATGATAGCCACGTGATCAGTGCATGATCAGTCACGTGATCAGTGCATGATCAGTTATGTGATCAGTGTATGATCAGCCACGTGATCAGTGCATGATCAGCCAAATGATCAGTGCATGATCAATTACGTGCTCAGTGCATGATCAGTCACGTGACCAGTACATGGTAGCTACGTGATCATTGCCTGATCAGCCACGTGATCAGTGCATGATAGCCACGTGATCAGTGCATGATAGCCACGTGATCAGTGCATGATCAGTCATGTGATACGTGTGTGATCAGCCACGTGATCAGTGCATGATATCCACGTGATCAGTGCATGATCAGCCACGTGATCAGTGCATGATAGCCACGTGATCAGTGCATGATCAGTCACGTGATCATGTGTGATCAGCCACGTGATCAGTGCATGATCAGCCACGTGATCAGGGCCTGCTGAGCTGCGTGATTACTGTCTGCTCATCTGCTTGACAATTGCCAGCTGAGCTGCACGATTCCTGCCTGTCATCTGCTTGACAATTGCCAGCTGTGCTGCATAATTCCTGCCTGCTCAGCTGCTTGATTATTGCCAGCTGAGCAGCATGATTCCTCACACCTGTGTTCCATGATTATTGCCTGCTGACTGTTTGATTCGTGCCTACTCAGCTCTTTGTTTATTGCCTCCAGAGGCACATGATCAGTGTATGATAGCAAACATGATCAGTGCATGATCAGTCACATGATCAGTGCCATTAAGTCACGTGATCACTGCATGATAGTCATGTGATCAGTCCATGCTCAGTCACGGTATCAGTGCATGATCAGCCACGTGATCAGTGCATGATCTGTCACATGATCAGTGTATGATCATCCACGTGATCAGTGCATGGGCAGTCATGTGATCAGTGCATGATATAGACGTGATCAGTGCATGATCAGTCACGTGATCAGTGCATGATAGCCACGTGATCAGTGCATGATAGCCACGTGATCAGTGCATGATCAGTCACGTGATCGTGTATGATCAGCCACGTGATCAGTGCATGATAGCCACGTGATCAGTGCATGATCAGCCACGTGATCAGTGCATGATAGCCACGTGATCAGTGCATGATCAGTCACGTGATCATGTGTGATCAGCCACGTGATCAGTGCATGATCAGCCACGTGATCAGTGCATGATCAATTACGTGATCAGTGCATGATCAGTCACGTGATCAGTGCATGATTGCTACGTGATCAGTGCATGATCAGCCACGTGATCAGTGCATGATAGCCACGTGATCAGTGCATGATCAGTCACGTGATCAGTGCATGATCAGTCACGTGATCAGTGCATGATCAGTTACGTGATCAGTGCATGATCAGTCACGTGACCAGTATATGGTAGCTACGTGATCATTGCATGATCAGCCACGTGATCAGTGCATGATAGCCACGTGATCAGTGCATGAGTTACGTGATCAGTGCATGATCAGCCACGTGATCAGTGCATGATGCCACGTGATCAGTGCATGATAGTCACGTGATCAGTGCATGATCAGCCACGTGATCAGTGCATGATCAGCCACGTGATCAGTGCATGATAGCCACGTGATCAGTGCATGATCAGTTACGTGATCAGTGCATGATCAGCCACGTGATCAGTGCATGATCAGACACGTGATCAGTGTATGATCAGCCACGTGATCAGTGCATGATAGCCACGTGATCAGTGCATGATCATCACGTGATCAGTGCATGATCAGTCACGTGACCAGTGCATGGTAGCTACGTGATCATGGCATGATCAGCCACGTGATCAGTGCATGATAGCCACGTGATCAGTGCATGATCAGCCACGTGATCAGTGCATGATCAGTCACGTGATCAGTGCATGATCAGCCACGTGATCAGTGCATGATCAGTCACGTGATCAGTGCATGATCAGCCACGTGATCAGTGCATGATCAGGCACGTGATCAGTGTATGATCAGCCACGTGATCAGTGCATGATAGCCACGTGATCAGTGCATGATCAGTCACGTGATCAGTGCATGATCAGTCACGTGATCAGTGCATGATCAGCCACGTGATCAGTGCATGATCAGCCACGTGATCAGTGCATGATCAGTCACGTGATCAGTGCATGATCAGTCACGTGACCAGTGCATGGTAGCTACGTGATCAGTGCATGATCAGCCACGTGATCAGTGCATGATAGCCACGTGATCAGTGCATGATAGCCACGTGATCAGTGCATGATCAGTCACGTGATCGTGTGTGATCAGCCACGTGATCAGTGCATGATAGCCACGTGATCAGTGCATGATCAGCCACGTGATCAGTGCATGATAGCCACGTGATCAGTGCATGATCAGTCACGTGATCATGTGTGATCAGCCACGTGATCAGTGCATGATAGCCACGTGATCAGTGCATGATCAGTTACGTGATCAGTGCATGATCAGTCACGTGATCAGTGCATGGTTGCTACGTGATCAGTGCATGATCAGCCACGTGATCAGTGCATGATAGCCACGTGATCAGTGCATGATCAGTCACGTGATCAGTGCATGATCAGCCACGTGAACAGTGCATGCTCAGTCACGTGATCAGGGCCTGCTGAGCTGCGTGATTACTGTCTGCTCATCTGCTTGACAATTGCCAGCTGAGCTGCACGATTCCTGCCTGTCATCTGCTTGACAATTGCCAGCTGTGCTGCGTAATTCCTGCCTGCTCAGCTGCTTGATTATTGCCAGCTGAGCAGCATGATTCCTCACACCTGAGTTCCATGATTATTGCCTGCTGACTGTTTGATTCGTGCCTACTCAGCTCTTTGTTTATTGCCTCCAGAGGCACATGATCAGTGTATGATAGCAAACATGATCAGCGCATGATCAGTCACATGATCAGCGCCATTAAGTCACGTGATCACTACATGATAGTCATGTGATCAGTCCATGCTCAGTCACGGTATCAGTGCATGATCAGCCACGTGATCAGTGCATGATCTGTCACAAGATCAGTGTATGATCATCCACGTGATCAGTGCATGGGCAGTCATGTGATCAGTGCATGATATAGACGTGATCAGTGCATGATCAGTCACGTGATCAGTGCATGATAGCCACGTGATCAGTGCATGATCAGTCACCTGATGGGTGTATGATCATTCACGTGACCAGTACATGGTAGCTACATGATCATTGCATGATCAGCCACGTGAGTAGTGCATGATAGCCACGTGATCAGTGCATGATCAGTCACGTGATCAGTGCATGATCAGTCACGTGACCAGTACATGGTAGCTGCGTGATCATGGCATGATCAGCCACGTGAGCAGTGCATGATAGCCACGTGATCAGTGCATGATCAGTCACGTGATCAGTGCATGATCAGTCACGTGATCAGTGCATGATCATTTACGTGATCAGTGCATGATCAGTCACGTGACCAGTATATGGTTGCTACGTGATCATTCCATGACAGCCACGTGATCAGTGCATGATAGCCACGTGATGTGTGCATGAGTTACGTGAGCAGTGTATGATCAGCCACGTGATCAGTGCATGAGTGCCACGTGATCAGTGCATGATATGTCACGTGACAGTGTGTGATCAGCCACGTGATCAGTGCATGATCAGCCACGTGATCAGTGCATGATCAGACACGTGAACAGTGTATGATCAGCCACGTGATCAGTGCATGATATCCAAGTGATCAGTGCATGATCATCACGTGATCAGTGTATGATCAGCCACGTGAACAGTGCATGCTCAGTCACGTGATCTGGGCCTGCTGAGCTGCGTGATTACTGTCTGCTCATCTGCTTGACAATTGCCAGCTGAGCTGCACGATTCCTGCCTGTCATCTGCTTGACAATTGCCAGCTGTGCTGCGTAATTCCTGCCTGCTCAGCTGCTTGATTATTGCCAGCTGAGCAGCATGATTCCTCACACCTGAGTTCCATGATTATTGCCTGCTGACTGTTTGATTCGTGCCTACTCAGCTCTTTGTTTATTGCCTCCAGAGGCACATGATCAGTGTATGATAGCAAACATGATCAGCGCATGATCAGTCACATGATCAGCGCCATTAAGTCACGTGATCACTACATGATAGTCATGTGATCAGTCCATGCTCAGTCACGGTATCAGTGCATGATCAGCCACGTGATCAGTGCATGATCTGTCACAAGATTAGTGTATGATCATCCACGTGATCAGTGCATGGGCAGTCATGTGATCAGTGCATGATATAGACGTGAACAGTGCATGATCAGTCTCGTGATCAGTGCATGATAGCCACGTGATCAGTGCATGATCAGTCACCTGATGGGTGTATGATCATTCACGTGACCTGTACATGGTAGCTACATGATCATTGCATGATCAGCCACGTGAGTAGTTCATGATAGCCACGTGATCACTGCATGATCAGTCACGTGATCAGTGCATGATCAGTCATGTGACCAGTACATGGTAGCTGCGTGATCATGGCATGATCAGCCACGTGAGCAGTGCATGATAGCCACGTGATCAGTGCATGATCAGACACGTGATCAGTGCATGATCAGTCACGTGATCAGTGCATGATCAGCCACGTGATCAGTGCATGACCAGGCACGTGATCAGTGTATGTCAGCCAAGTGATCAGTGCATGATAGCCACGTGATCAGTGCATGATCAGTCACGTGATCAGTGCATGATCAGTTATGTGATCAGTGTATGATCAGCCACGTGATCAGTGCATGATCAGCCACATGATCAGTGCATGATCAATTACGTGATCAGTGCATGATCAGTCACGTGACCAGTACATGGTAGCTACGTGATCAGTGCATGATCAGCCACGTGATCAGTGCATGATAGCCACGTGATCAGTGCATGATAGCCACGTGATCAGTGCATGAGGCCACGTGATCAGTGCATGATCAGTCACGTGATACATGTGTGATCAGCCACGTGATCAGTGCATGATGAGCCACGTGATCAGTGCAGGATCAATTACGTGATCAGTGCATGATCAGTCACGTGACCAGTACATGGTTGCTACGTGATCGTTGCATGATCAGCCACGTGAGCAGAGCATGATAGCCACGTGATCAGTGCATGATCAGTCACGTGATCAGTACATGATCAGTCACGTGAACAGTGCATGATCATTTACGTGATCTTTGCATGATCAGTCACGTTACCAGTATATGGTTGCTACGTGATCATTCCATGACGAGCCACGTGAGCAGTGCATGATAGCCACGTGATGTGTGCATGAGTTACGTGAGCAGAGTATGATCAGCCACGTGATCAGTGCATGAGTGCCACGTGATCAGTGCATGATATGTCACGTGACAGGTGTGTGATCAGCCACGTGAACAGTGCATGATCAGCCACGTGATCAGTGCATGATCAGACACGTGAACAGTGTATGATCAGCCACGTGATCAGTGCATGATATCCAAGTGATCAGTGCATGATCATCACGTGATCAGTGTATGATCAGCCACGTGAACAGTGCATGCTCAGTCACGTGATCTGGGCCTGCTGAGCTGCGTGATTACTGTCTGCTCATCTGCTTGACAATTGCCAGCTGAGCTGCACGATTCCTGCCTGTCATCTGCTTGACAATTGCCAGCTGTGCTGCGTAATTCCTGCCTGCTCAGCTGCTTGATTATTGCCAGCTGAGCAGCATGATTCCTCACACCTGAGTTCCATGATTATTGCCTGCTGACTGTTTGATTCGTGCCTACTCAGCTCTTTGTTTATTGCCTCCAGAGGCACATGATCAGTGTATGATAGCAAACATGATCAGCGCATGATCAGTCACATGATCAGCGCCATTAAGTCACGTGATCACTACATGATAGTCATGTGATCAGTCCATGCTCAGTCACGGTATCAGTGCATGATCAGCCACGTGATCAGTGCATGATCTGTCACAAGATTAGTGTATGATCATCCACGTGATCAGTGCATGGGCAGTCATGTGATCAGTGCATGATATAGACGTGAACAGTGCATGATCAGTCTCGTGATCAGTGCATGATAGCCACGTGATCAGTGCATGATCAGTCACCTGATGGGTGTATGATCATTCACGTGACCTGTACATGGTAGCTACATGATCATTGCATGATCAGCCACGTGAGTAGTGCATGATAGCCACGTGATCACTGCATGATCAGTCACGTGATCAGTGCATGATCAGTCATGTGACCAGTACATGGTAGCTGCGTGATCATGGCATGATCAGCCACGTGAGCAGTGCATGATAGCCACGTGATCAGTGCATGATCAGACACGTGATCAGTGCATGATCAGTCACGTGATCAGTGCATGATCAGCCACGTGATCAGTGCATGATCAGGCACGTGATCAGTGTATGTCAGCCACGTGATCAGTGCATGATAGCCACGTGATCAGTGCATGATCAGTCACGTGATCAGTGCATGATCAGTCACGTGATCAGTGCATGATAGCTACGTGATCAGTGCATGATCAGCCACGTGATCAGTGCATGATAGCCACGTGATCAGTGCATGATAGCCACGTGATCAGTGCATGATCAGTCATGTGATCGTGCATGATCAGCCACGTGATCAGTGCATGATATCCACGTGATCAGTGCATGACAGCCACGTGATCAGTGCATGAGAGCCACGTGATCAGTGCATGATCAGTCACGTGATACATGTGTGATCAGCCACGTGATCAGTGCATGATGAGCCACGTGATCAGTGCATGATCAATTACGTGATCAGTGCATGATCAGTCACGTGACCAGTACATGGTTGCTACGTGATCGTTGCATGATCAGCCACGTGAGCAGTGCATGATAGCCACGTGATCAGTGCATGATCAGTCACGTGATCAGTGCATGATCAGTCACGTGATCAGTGCATGATCATTTACGTGATCAGTGCATGATCAGTCACGTGACCAGTATATGGTTGCTACGTGATCATTCCATGATCAGCCACGTGATCAGTGCATGATAGCCACGTGATCAGTGCATGAGTTACGTGATCAGTGTATGATCAGCCACGTGATCAGTGCATGAGTGCCACGTGATCAGTGCATGATCAGCCACGTGATCAGTGCATGATCAGTCACGTGATCAGTGCATGATCAGCCACGTGATCAGTGCATGATCAGCCACGTGATCAGTGCATGATCAGCCACGTGATCAGTGCATGATCAGCCACGTGATCAGTGCATGATCAGTCACGTGATCAGTGCATGATCAGTCACGTGATCAGTGCATGATCAGCCACGTGATCAGTGCATGATCAGCCACGTGATCAGTGCATGATCAGTCACGTGATCAGTGCATGATCAGTCACGTGACCAGTGCATGGTAGCTACGTGATCATTGCATGATCAGCCACGTGATCAGTGCATGATAGCCACGTGATCAGTGCATGATAGCCACGTGATCAGTGCATGATCAGTCATGTGATCGTGTGTGATCAGCCACGTGATCAGTGCATGATAGCCACGTGATCAGTGCATGACAGCCACGTGATCAGTGCATGATAGCCACGTGATCAGTGCATGATCAGTCACGTGATCAGTGTGATCAGCCACGTGATCAGTGCATGATCAGCCACGTGATCAGTGCATGATCAGTTACGTGATCAGTGCATGATCAGTCACGTGATCAGTGCATGGTCAGCACGTGATCAGTGCATGATCAGCCACGTGATCAGTGCATGATAGCCACGTGATCAGTGCATGATCAGTCACGTGATCAGTGTATGATCAGCCACGTGAACAGTGCATGCTCAGTCACGTGATCTGGGCCTGCTGAGCTGCGTGATTACTGTCTGCTCATCTGCTTGACAATTGCCAGCTGAGCTGCACGATTCCTGCCTGTCATCTGCTTGACAATTGCCAGCTGTGCTGCGTAATTCCTGCCTGCTCAGCTGCTTGATTATTGCCAGCTGAGCAGCATGATTCCTCACACCTGAGTTCCATGATTATTGCCTGCTGACTGTTTGATTCGTGCCTACTCAGCTCTTTGTTTATTGCCTCCAGAGGCACATGATCAGTGTATGATAGCAAACATGATCAGCGCATGATCAGTCACATGATCAGCGCCATTAAGTCACGTGATCACTACATGATAGTCATGTGATCAGTCCATGCTCAGTCACGGTATCAGTGCATGATCAGCCACGTGATCAGTGCATGATCTGTCACAAGATTAGTGTATGATCATCCACGTGATCAGTGCATGGGCAGTCATGTGATCAGTGCATGATATAGACGTGATCAGTGCATGATCAGTCTCGTGATCAGTGCATGATAGCCACGTGATCAGTGCATGATCAGTCACCTGATGGGTGTATGATCATTCACGTGACCTGTACATGGTAGCTACATGATCATTGCATGATCAGCCACGTGAGTAGTGCATGATAGCCACGTGATCAGTGCATGATCAGTCACGTGATCAGTGCATGATCAGTCATGTGACCAGTACATGGTAGCTGCGTGATCATGGCATGATCAGCCACGTGAGCAGTGCATGATAGCCACGTGATCAGTGCATGATCAGTCACGTGATCAGTGCATGATCAGTCACGTGATCAGTGCATGATCAGCCACGTGATCAGTGCATGATCAGTCACGTGATCAGTGCATGATTGCCACGTGATCAGTGCATGACAGCCACGTGATCAGTGCATGATAGCCACGTGATCAGTGCATGATCAGCCACGTGATCAGTGCATGATCAGTCACGTGATCAGTGCATGATCAGCCACGTGATCAGTGCATGATCAGCCACGTGATCAGTGCATGATCAGCCACGTGATCAGTGCATGATCAGTCACGTGATCAGTGCATGATCAGTCACGTGATCAGTGCATGATAGCTACGTGATCAGTGCATGATCAGCCACGTGATCAGTGCATGATAGCCACGTGATCAGTGCATGATAGCCACGTGATCAGTGCATGATCAGTCACGTGATCGTGTGTGATCAGCCACGTGATCAGTGCATGATAGCCACGTGATCAGTGCATGACAGCCACGTGATCAGTGCATGATAGCCACGTGATCAGTGCATGATCAGTCACGTGATACAGTGTGATCAGCCACGTGATCAGTGCATGATAGCCACGTGATCAGTGCATGATCAGTTACGTGATCAGTGCATGATCAGTCACGTGATCAGTGCATGGTCAGCACGTGATCAGTGCATGATCAGCCACGTGATCAGTGCATGATAGCCACGTGATCAGTGCATGATCAGTCACGTGATCAGTGTATGATCAGCCACGTGAACAGTGCATGCTCAGTCACGTGATCTGGGCCTGCTGAGCTGCGTGATTACTGTCTGCTCATCTGCTTGACAATTGCCAGCTGAGCTGCACGATTCCTGCCTGTCATCTGCTTGACAATTGCCAGCTGTGCTGCGTAATTCCTGCCTGCTCAGCTGCTTGATTATTGCCAGCTGAGCAGCATGATTCCTCACACCTGAGTTCCATGATTATTGCCTGCTGACTGTTTGATTCGTGCCTACTCAGCTCTTTGTTTATTGCCTCCAGAGGCACATGATCAGTGTATGATAGCAAACATGATCAGTGCATGATCAGTCACATGATCAGCGCCATTAAGTCACGTGATCACTACATGATAGTCATGTGATCAGTCCATGCTCAGTCACGGTATCAGTGCATGATCAGCCACGTGATCAGTGCATGATCTGTCACATGATTAGTGTATGATCATCCACGTGATCAGTGCATGGGCAGTCATGTGATCAGTGCATGATATAGACGTGATCAGTGCATGATCAGTCTCGTGATCAGTGCATGATAGCCACGTGATCAGTGCATGATCAGTCACCTGATGGGTGTATGATCATTCACGTGACCTGTACATGGTAGCTACATGATCATTGCATGATCAGCCACGTGAGTAGTGCATGATAGCCACGTGATCAGTGCATGATCAGTCACGTGATCAGTGCATGATCAGTCATGTGACCAGTACATGGTAGCTGCGTGATCATGCATGATCAGCCACGTGAGCAGTGCATGATAGCCACGTGATCAGTGCATGATCAGTCACGTGATCAGTGCATGATCAGTCACGTGATCAGTGCATGATCATTTACGTGATCAGTGCATGATCAGTCACGTGACCAGTATATGGTTGCTACGTGATCATTCCATGACGAGCCACGTGAGCAGTGCATGATAGCCACGTGATGTGTGCATGAGTTACGTGAGCAGAGTATGATCAGCCACGTGATCAGTGCATGAGTGCCACGTGATCAGTGCATGATATGTCACGTGACAGGTGTGTGATCAGCCACGTGAACAGTGCATGTTCAGCCACGTGATCAGTGCATGATAGCCACGTGATCAGTGCATGATCAGTTACGTGAGCAGTGTATGATCAGCCACGTGATCAGTGCATGGTCAGACACGTGAACAGTGTATGATCAGCCACGTGATCAGTGCATGATATCCAAGTGATCAGTGCATGATCATCACGTGATCAGTGTATGATCAGCCACGTGAACAGTGCATGCTCAGTCACGTGATCTGGGCCTGCTGAGCTGCGTGATTACTGTCTGCTCATCTGCTTGACAATTGCCAGCTGAGCTGCACGATTCCTGCCTGTCATCTGCTTGACAATTGCCAGCTGTGCTGCGTAATTCCTGCCTGCTCAGCTGCTTGATTATTGCCAGCTGAGCAGCATGATTCCTCACACCTGAGTTCCATGATTATTGCCTGCTGACTGTTTGATTCGTGCCTACTCAGCTCTTTGTTTATTGCCTCCAGAGGCACATGATCAGTGTATGATAGCAAACATGATCAGCGCATGATCAGTCACATGATCAGCGCCATTAAGTCACGTGATCACTACATGATAGTCATGTGATCAGTCCATGCTCAGTCACGGTATCAGTGCATGATCAGCCACGTGATCAGTGCATGATCTGTCACAAGATTAGTGTATGATCATCCACGTGATCAGTGCATGGGCAGTCATGTGATCAGTGCATGATATAGACGTGATCAGTGCATGATCAGTCTCGTGATCAGTGCATGATAGCCACGTGATCAGTGCATGATCAGTCACCTGATGGGTGTATGATCATTCACGTGACCTGTACATGGTAGCTACATGATCATTGCATGATCAGCCACGTGAGTAGTGCATGATAGCCACGTGATCACTGCATGATCAGTCACGTGATCAGTGCATGATCAGTCATGTGACCAGTACATGGTAGCTGCGTGATCATGGCATGATCAGCCACGTGAGCAGTGCATGATAGCCACGTGATCAGTGCATGATCAGACACGTGATCAGTGCATGATCAGTCACGTGATCAGTGCATGATCAGCCACGTGATCAGTGCATGATCAGGCACGTGATCAGTGTATGTCAGCCACGTGATCAGTGCATGATAGCCACGTGATCAGTGCATGATCAGTCACGTGATCAGTGCATGATCAGTTATGTGATCAGTGTATGATCAGCCACGTGATCAGTGCATGATCAGCCACGTGATCAGTGCATGATCAATTACGTGATCAGTGCATGATCAGTCACGTGACCAGTACATGGTAGCTACGTGATCATTGCATGATCAGCCACGTGATCAGTGCATGATAGCCACGTGATCAGTGCATGATAGCCACGTGATCAGTGCATGATCAGTCATGTGATCGTGTGTGATCAGCCACGTGATCAGTGCATGATATCCACGTGATCAGTGCATGATCAGCCACGTGATCAGTGCATGATAGCCACGTGATCAGTGCATGATCAGTCACGTGATCATGTGTGATCAGCCACGTGATCAGTGCATGATCAGCCACGTGATCAGGGCCTGCTGAGCTGCGTGATTACTGTCTGCTCATCTGCTTGACAATTGCCAGCTGAGCTGCACGATTCCTGCCTGTCATCTGCTTGACAATTGCCAGCTGTGCTGCGTAATTCCTGCCTGCTCAGCTGCTTGATTATTGCCAGCTGAGCAGCATGATTCCTCACACCTGTGTTCCATGATTATTGCCTGCTGACTGTTTGATTCGTGCCTACTCAGCTCTTTGTTTATTGCCTCCAGAGGCACATGATCAGTGTATGATAGCAAACATGATCAGTGCATGATCAGTCACATGATCAGCGCCATTAAGTCACGTGATCACTGCATGATAGTCATGTGATCAGTCCATGCTCAGTCACGGTATCAGTGCATGATCAGCCACGTGATCAGTGCATGATCTGTCACATGATCAGTGTATGATCATCCACGTGATCAGTGCATGATCAGTCATGTGATCAGTGCATGATATAGACGTGATCAGTGCATGATCAGTCACGTGATCAGTGCATGATAGCCACGTGATCAGTGCATGATCAGCCACGTGATCAGTGCATGATCAGTCACGTGATCGTGTATGATCAGCCACGTGATCAGTGCATGATAGCCACGTGATCAGTGCATGACAGCCACGTGATCAGTGCATGATCAGCCACGTGATCAGTGCATGATCAGTCACGTGATCATGTGTGATCAGCCACGTGATCAGTGCATGATCAGCCACGTGATCAGTGCATGATCAATTACGTGATCAGTGCATGATCAGTCACGTGATCAGTACATGGTTGCTACGTGATCAGTGCATGATCAGCCACGTGATCAGTGCATGATAGCCACGTGATCAGTGCATGATCAGTCACGTGATCAGTGCATGATCAGTCACGTGATCAGTGCATGATCATTTACGTGATCAGTGCATGATCAGTCACGTGACCAGTATATGGTTGCTACGTGATCATTGCATGACAGCCACGTGATCAGTGCATGATAGCCACGTGATCAGTGCATGAGTTACGTGATCAGTGTATGATCAGCCACGTGATCAGTGCATGATGCCACGTGATCAGTGCATGATAGTCACGTGATCAGTGCATGATCAGCCACGTGATCAGTGCATGATCAGCCACGTGATCAGTGCATGATAGCCACGTGATCAGTGCATGATCAGTTACGTGATCAGTGCATGATCAGCCACGTGATCAGTGCATGATCAGTCACGTGATCAGTGTATGATCAGCCACGTGATCAGTGCATGATAGCCACGTGATCAGTGCATGATCATCACGTGATCAGTGCATGATCAGTCACGTGACCAGTGCATGGTAGCTACGTGATCATGCATGATCAGCCACGTGATCAGTGCATGATAGCCACGTGATCAGTGCATGATCAGCCACGTGATCAGTGCATGATCAGTCACGTGATCAGTGCATGATCAGCCACGTGATCAGTGCATGATCAGTCACGTGATCAGTGCATGATCAGCCACGTGATCAGTGCATGATCAGTCACGTGATCAGTGCATGATCAGCCACGTGATCAGTGCATGATAGCCACGTGATCAGTGCATGATCAGTCACGTGATCAGTGCATGATCAGTCACGTGATCAGTGCATGATCAGCCACGTGATCAGTGCATGATCAGCCACGTGATCAGTGCATGATCAATCACGTGATCAGTGCATGATCAGTCACGTGATCAGTACATGGTAGCTACGTGATCAGTGCATGATCAGCCACGTGATCAGTGCATGATAGCCACGTGATCAGTGCATGATAGCCACGTGATCAGTGCATGATCAGTCACGTGATCGTGTGTGATCAGCCACGTGATCAGTGCATGATAGCCACGTGATCAGTGCATGACAGCCACGTGATCAGTGCATGATAGCCACGTGATCAGTGCATGATCAGTCACGTGATCATGTGTGATCAGCCACGTGATCAGTGCATGATAGCCACGTGATCAGTGCATGATCAGTTACGTGATCAGTGCATGATCAGTCACGTGATCAGTGCATGGTAGCACGTGATCAGTGCATGATCAGCCACGTGATCAGTGCATGATAGCCACGTGATCAGTGCATGATCAGTCACGTGATCAGTGCATGATCAGCCACGTGAACAGTGCATGCTCAGTCACGTGATCTGGGCCTGCTGAGCTGCGTGATTACTGTCTGCTCATCTGCTTGACAATTGCCAGCTGAGCTGCACGATTCCTGCCTGTCATCTGCTTGACAATTGCCAGCTGTGCTGCGTAATTCCTGCCTGCTCAGCTGCTTGATTATTGCCAGCTGAGCAGCATGATTCCTCACACCTGAGTTCCATGATTATTGCCTGCTGACTGTTTGATTCGTGCCTACTCAGCTCTTTGTTTATTGCCTCCAGAGGCACATGATCAGTGTATGATAGCAAACATGATCAGTGCATGATCAGTCACATGATCAGTGCCATTAAGTCACGTGATCAGTACATGATAGTCATGTGATCAGTCCATGCTCAGTCACGGTATCAGTGCATGATCAGCCACGTGATCAGTGCATGATCTGTCACAAGATCAGTGTATGATCATCCACGTGATCAGTGCATGGGCAGTCATGTGATCAGTGCATGATATAGACGTGATCAGTGCATGATCAGTCACGTGATCAGTGCATGATAGCCACGTGATCAGTGCATGATCAGTCACCTGATCAGTGTATGATCATTCACGTGACCAGTACATGGTAGCTACATGATCATTGCATGATCAGCCACGTGATAGTGCATGATAGCCACGTGATCAGTGCATGATCAGTCACGTGATCAGTGCATGATCAGTCACGTGACCAGTACATGGTAGCTGCGTGATCATGGCATGATCAGCCACGTGAGCAGTGCATGATAGCCACGTGATCAGTGCATGATCAGTCACGTGATCAGTGCATGATCAGTCACGTGATCAGTGCATGATCATTTACGTGATCAGTGCATGATCAGTCACGTGACCAGTATATGGTTGCTACGTGATCATTCCATGACGAGCCACGTGATCAGTGCATGATAGCCACGTGATGTGTGCATGAGTTACGTGAGCAGAGTATGATCAGCCACGTGATCAGTGCATGAGTGCCACGTGATCAGTGCATGATATGTCACGTGACAGTGTGTGATCAGCCACGTGATCAGTGCATGATCAGCCACGTGATCAGTGCATGGTCAGACACGTGAACAGTGTATGATCAGCCACGTGATCAGTGCATGATATCCAAGTGATCAGTGCATGATCATCACGTGATCAGTGTATGATCAGCCACGTGAACAGTGCATGCTCAGTCACGTGATCTGGGCCTGCTGAGCTGCGTGATTACTGTCTGCTCATCTGCTTGACAATTGCCAGCTGAGCTGCACGATTCCTGCCTGTCATCTGCTTGACAATTGCCAGCTGTGCTGCGTAATTCCTGCCTGCTCAGCTGCTTGATTATTGCCAGCTGAGCAGCATGATTCCTCACACCTGAGTTCCATGATTATTGCCTGCTGACTGTTTGATTCGTGCCTACTCAGCTCTTTGTTTATTGCCTCCAGAGGCACATGATCAGTGTATGATAGCAAACATGATCAGCGCATGATCAGTCACATGATCAGCGCCATTAAGTCACGTGATCACTACATGATAGTCATGTGATCAGTCCATGCTCAGTCACGGTATCAGTGCATGATCAGCCACGTGATCAGTGCATGATCTGTCACAAGATTAGTGTATGATCATCCACGTGATCAGTGCACGGGCAGTCATGTGATCAGTGCATGATATAGACGTGAACAGTGCATGATCAGTCTCGTGATCAGTGCATGATAGCCACGTGATCAGTGCATGATCAGTCACCTGATGGGTGTATGATCATTCACGTGACCTGTACATGGTAGCTACATGATCATTGCATGATCAGCCACGTGAGTAGTTCATGATAGCCACGTGATCACTGCATGATCAGTCACGTGATCAGTGCATGATCAGTCATGTGACCAGTACATGGTAGCTGCGTGATCATGGCATGATCAGCCACGTGAGCAGTGCATGATAGCCACGTGATCAGTGCATGATCAGACACGTGATCAGTGCATGATCAGTCACGTGATCAGTGCATGATCAGCCACGTGATCAGTGCATGACCAGGCACGTGATCAGTGTATGTCAGCCAAGTGATCAGTGCATGATAGCCACGTGATCAGTGCATGATCAGTCACGTGATCAGTGCATGATCAGTTATGTGATCAGTGTATGATCAGCCACGTGATCAGTGCATGATCAGCCACATGATCAGTGCATGATCAATTACGTGATCAGTGCATGATCAGTCACGTGACCAGTACATGGTAGCTACGTGATCAGTGCATGATCAGCCACGTGATCAGTGCATGATAGCCACGTGATCAGTGCATGATAGCCACGTGATCAGTGCATGAGGCCACGTGATCAGTGCATGATCAGTCACGTGATACATGTGTGATCAGCCACGTGATCAGTGCATGATGAGCCACGTGATCAGTGCAGGATCAATTACGTGATCAGTGCATGATCAGTCACGTGACCAGTACATGGTTGCTACGTGATCGTTGCATGATCAGCCACGTGAGCAGAGCATGATAGCCACGTGATCAGTGCATGATCAGTCACGTGATCAGTACATGATCAGTCACGTGAACAGTGCATGATCATTTACGTGATCTTTGCATGATCAGTCACGTTACCAGTATATGGTTGCTACGTGATCATTCCATGACGAGCCACGTGAGCAGTGCATGATAGCCACGTGATGTGTGCATGAGTTACGTGAGCAGAGTATGATCAGCCACGTGATCAGTGCATGAGTGCCACGTGATCAGTGCATGATATGTCACGTGACAGGTGTGTGATCAGCCACGTGATCAGTGCATGATCAGCCACGTGATCAGTGCATGGTCAGACACGTGAACAGTGTATGATCAGCCACGTGATCAGTGCATGATATCCAAGTGATCAGTGCATGATCATCACGTGATCAGTGTATGATCAGCCACGTGAACAGTGCATGCTCAGTCACGTGATCTGGGCCTGCTGAGCTGCGTGATTACTGTCTGCTCATCTGCTTGACAATTGCCAGCTGAGCTGCACGATTCCTGCCTGTCATCTGCTTGACAATTGCCAGCTGTGCTGCGTAATTCCTGCCTGCTCAGCTGCTTGATTATTGCCAGCTGAGCAGCATGATTCCTCACACCTGAGTTCCATGATTATTGCCTGCTGACTGTTTGATTCGTGCCTACTCAGCTCTTTGTTTATTGCCTCCAGAGGCACATGATCAGTGTATGATAGCAAACATGATCAGCGCATGATCAGTCACATGATCAGCGCCATTAAGTCACGTGATCACTACATGATAGTCATGTGATCAGTCCATGCTCAGTCACGGTATCAGTGCATGATCAGCCACGTGATCAGTGCATGATCTGTCACAAGATTAGTGTATGATCATCCACGTGATCAGTGCACGGGCAGTCATGTGATCAGTGCATGATATAGACGTGAACAGTGCATGATCAGTCTCGTGATCAGTGCATGATAGCCACGTGATCAGTGCATGATCAGTCACCTGATGGGTGTATGATCATTCACGTGACCTGTACATGGTAGCTACATGATCATTGCATGATCAGCCACGTGAGTAGTGCATGATAGCCACGTGATCACTGCATGATCAGTCACGTGATCAGTGCATGATCAGTCATGTGACCAGTACATGGTAGCTGCGTGATCATGGCATGATCAGCCACGTGAGCAGTGCATGATAGCCACGTGATCAGTGCATGATCAGACACGTGATCAGTGCATGATCAGTCACGTGATCAGTGCATGATCAGCCACGTGATCAGTGCATGATCAGGCACGTGATCAGTGTATGTCAGCCACGTGATCAGTGCATGATAGCCACGTGATCAGTGCATGATCAGTCACGTGATCAGTGCATGATCAGTCACGTGATCAGTGCATGGTAGCTACGTGATCATTGCATGATCAGCCACGTGATCAGTGCATGATAGCCACGTGATCAGTGCATGATAGCCACGTGATCAGTGCATGATCAGTCATGTGATCGTGCATGATCAGCCACGTGATCAGTGCATGATATCCACGTGATCAGTGCATGACAGCCACGTGATCAGTGCATGAGCCACGTGATCAGTGCATGATCAGTCACGTGATCATGTGTGATCAGCCACGTGATCAGTGCATGATGAGCCACGTGATCAGTGCATGATCAATTACGTGATCAGTGCATGATCAGTCACGTGACCAGTACATGGTTGCTACGTGATCGTTGCATGATCAGCCACGTGAGCAGTGCATGATAGCCACGTGATCAGTGCATGATCAGTCACGTGATCAGTGCATGATCAGTCACGTGATCAGTGCATGATCATTTACGTGATCAGTGCATGATCAGTCACGTGACCAGTATATGGTTGCTACGTGATCATTCATGACAGCCACGTGATCAGTGCATGATAGCCACGTGATCAGTGCATGAGTTACGTGATCAGTATGATCAGCCACGTGATCAGTGCATGATGCCACGTGATCAGTGCATGATCAGCCACGTGATCAGTGCATGATCAGTCACGTGATCAGTGCATGATCAGCCACGTGATCAGTGCATGATCAGCCACGTGATCAGTGCATGATCAGCCACGTGATCAGTGCATGATAGCCACGTGATCAGTGCATGATCAGTCACGTGATCAGTGCATGATCAGTCACGTGATCAGTGCATGATCAGCCACGTGATCAGTGCATGATCAGCCACGTGATCAGTGCATGATCAATCACGTGATCAGTGCATGATCAGTCACGTGACCAGTACATGGTAGCTACGTGATCATTGCATGATCAGCCACGTGATCAGTGCATGATAGCCACGTGATCAGTGCATGATAGCCACGTGATCAGTGCATGATCAGTCATGTGATCGTGTGTGATCAGCCACGTGATCAGTGCATGATAGCCACGTGATCAGTGCATGACAGCCACGTGATCAGTGCATGATAGCCACGTGATCAGTGCATGATCAGTCACGTGATCATGTGTGATCAGCCACGTGATCAGTGCATGATCAGCCACGTGATCAGTGCATGATCAGTTACGTGATCAGTGCATGATCAGTCACGTGATCAGTGCATGGTCAGCACGTGATCAGTGCATGATCAGCCACGTGATCAGTGCATGATAGCCACGTGATCAGTGCATGATCAGTCACGTGATCAGTGCATGATCAGCCACGTGAACAGTGCATGCTCAGTCACGTGATCTGGGCCTGCTGAGCTGCGTGATTACTGTCTGCTCATCTGCTTGACAATTGCCAGCTGAGCTGCACGATTCCTGCCTGTCATCTGCTTGACAATTGCCAGCTGTGCTGCGTAATTCCTGCCTGCTCAGCTGCTTGATTATTGCCAGCTGAGCAGCATGATTCCTCACACCTGAGTTCCATGATTATTGCCTGCTGACTGTTTGATTCGTGCCTACTCAGCTCTTTGTTTATTGCCTCCAGAGGCACATGATCAGTGTATGATAGCAAACATGATCAGCGCATGATCAGTCACATGATCAGCGCCATTAAGTCACGTGATCACTACATGATAGTCATGTGATCAGTCCATGCTCAGTCACGGTATCAGTGCATGATCAGCCACGTGATCAGTGCATGATCTGTCACATGATTAGTGTATGATCATCCACGTGATCAGTGCATGGGCAGTCATGTGATCAGTGCATGATATAGACGTGATCAGTGCATGATCAGTCTCGTGATCAGTGCATGATAGCCACGTGATCAGTGCATGATCAGTCACCTGATGGGTGTATGATCATTCACGTGACCTGTACATGGTAGCTACATGATCATTGCATGATCAGCCACGTGAGTAGTGCATGATAGCCACGTGATCAGTGCATGATCAGTCACGTGATCAGTGCATGATCAGTCATGTGACCAGTACATGGTAGCTGCGTGATCATGGCATGATCAGCCACGTGAGCAGTGCATGATAGCCACGTGATCAGTGCATGATCAGTCACGTGATCAGTGCATGATCAGTCACGTGATCAGTGCATGATCAGCCACGTGATCAGTGCATGATCAGTCACGTGATCAGTGCATGATTGCCACGTGATCAGTGCATGACAGCCACGTGATCAGTGCATGATAGCCACGTGATCAGTGCATGATCAGCCACGTGATCAGTGCATGATCAGTCACGTGATCAGTGCATGATCAGCCACGTGATCAGTGCATGATCAGCCACGTGATCAGTGCATGATCAGCCACGTGATCAGTGCATGATCAGTCACGTGATCAGTGCATGATCAGTCACGTGATCAGTGCATGATAGCTACGTGATCAGTGCATGATCAGCCACGTGATCAGTGCATGATAGCCACGTGATCAGTGCATGATAGCCACGTGATCAGTGCATGATCAGTCACGTGATCGTGTGTGATCAGCCACGTGATCAGTGCATGATAGCCACGTGATCAGTGCATGACAGCCACGTGATCAGTGCATGATAGCCACGTGATCAGTGCATGATCAGTCACGTGATACATGTGTGATCAGCCACGTGATCAGTGCATGATAGCCACGTGATCAGTGCATGATCAGTTACGTGATCAGTGCATGATCAGTCACGTGATCAGTGCATGGTCAGCACGTGATCAGTGCATGATCAGCCACGTGATCAGTGCATGATAGCCACGTGATCAGTGCATGATCAGTCACGTGATCAGTGCATGATCAGCCACGTGAACAGTGCATGCTCAGTCACGTGATCTGGGCCTGCTGAGCTGCGTGATTACTGTCTGCTCATCTGCTTGACAATTGCCAGCTGAGCTGCACGATTCCTGCCTGTCATCTGCTTGACAATTGCCAGCTGTGCTGCGTAATTCCTGCCTGCTCAGCTGCTTGATTATTGCCAGCTGAGCAGCATGATTCCTCACACCTGAGTTCCATGATTATTGCCTGCTGACTGTTTGATTCGTGCCTACTCAGCTCTTTGTTTATTGCCTCCAGAGGCACATGATCAGTGTATGATAGCAAACATGATCAGTGCATGATCAGTCACATGATCAGCGCCATTAAGTCACGTGATCACTACATGATAGTCATGTGATCAGTCCATGCTCAGTCACGGTATCAGTGCATGATCAGCCACGTGATCAGTGCATGATCTGTCACATGATTAGTGTATGATCATCCACGTGATCAGTGCATGGGCAGTCATGTGATCAGTGCATGATATAGACGTGATCAGTGCATGATCAGTCACGTGATCAGTGCATGATAGCCACGTGATCAGTGCATGATCAGTCACCTGATGGGTGTATGATCATTCACGTGACCTGTACATGGTAGCTACATGATCATTGCATGATCAGCCACGTGAGTAGTGCATGATAGCCACGTGATCAGTGCATGATCAGTCACGTGATCAGTGCATGATCAGTCATGTGACCAGTACATGGTAGCTGCGTGATCATGGCATGATCAGCCACGTGAGCAGTGCATGATAGCCACGTGATCAGTGCATGATCAGTCACGTGATCAGTACATGATCAGTCACGTGATCAGTGCATGATCATAAACGTGATCAGTGCATGTTCAGACACGTGACCAGTATATGGTTGCTACGTGATCATTCCATGACGAGCCACGTGAGCAGTGCATGATAGCCACGTGATGTGTGCATGAGTTACGTGAGCAGAGTATGATCAGCCACGTGATCAGTGCATGAGTGCCACGTGATCAGTGCATGATATGTCACGTGACAGGTGTGTGATCAGCCACGTGAACAGTGCATGTTCAGCCACGTGATCAGTGCATGATAGCCACGTGATCAGTGCATGATCAGTTACGTGAGCAGTGTATGATCAGCCACGTGATCAGTGCATGGTCAGACACGTGAACAGTGTATGATCAGCCACGTGATCAGTGCATGATATCCAAGTGATCAGTGCATGATCATCACGTGATCAGTGTATGATCAGCCACGTGAACAGTGCATGCTCAGTCACGTGATCTGGGCCTGCTGAGCTGCGTGATTACTGTCTGCTCATCTGCTTGACAATTGCCAGCTGAGCTGCACGATTCCTGCCTGTCATCTGCTTGACAATTGCCAGCTGTGCTGCGTAATTCCTGCCTGCTCAGCTGCTTGATTATTGCCAGCTGAGCAGCATGATTCCTCACACCTGAGTTCCATGATTATTGCCTGCTGACTGTTTGATTCGTGCCTACTCAGCTCTTTGTTTATTGCCTCCAGAGGCACATGATCAGTGTATGATAGCAAACATGATCAGCGCATGATCAGTCACATGATCAGCGCCATTAAGTCACGTGATCACTACATGATAGTCATGTGATCAGTCCATGCTCAGTCACGGTATCAGTGCATGATCAGCCACGTGATCAGTGCATGATCTGTCACAAGATTAGTGTATGATCATCCACGTGATCAGTGCATGGGCAGTCATGTGATCAGTGCATGATATAGACGTGATCAGTGCATGATCAGTCTCGTGATCAGTGCATGATAGCCACGTGATCAGTGCATGATCAGTCACCTGATGGGTGTATGATCATTCACGTGACCTGTACATGGTAGCTACATGATCATTGCATGATCAGCCACGTGAGTAGTTCATGATAGCCACGTGATCACTGCATGATCAGTCACGTGATCAGTGCATGATCAGTCATGTGACCAGTACATGGTAGCTGCGTGATCATGGCATGATCAGCCACGTGAGCAGTGCATGATAGCCACGTGATCAGTGCATGATCAGACACGTGATCAGTGCATGATCAGTCACGTGATCAGTGCATGATCAGCCACGTGATCAGTGCATGACCAGGCACGTGATCAGTGTATGTCAGCCAAGTGATCAGTGCATGATAGCCACGTGATCAGTGCATGATCAGTCACGTGATCAGTGCATGATCAGTTATGTGATCAGTGTATGATCAGCCACGTGATCAGTGCATGATCAGCCACGTGATCAGTGCATGATCAATTACGTGATCAGTGCATGATCAGTCACGTGACCAGTACATGGTAGCTACGTGATCATTGCATGATCAGCCACGTGATCAGTGCATGATAGCCACGTGATCAGTGCATGATAGCCACGTGATCAGTGCATGATCAGTCATGTGATCGTGTGTGATCAGCCACGTGATCAGTGCATGATATCCACGTGATCAGTGCATGACAGCCACGTGATCAGTGCATGATAGCCACGTGATCAGTGCATGATCAGTCACGTGATACATGTGTGATCAGCCACGTGATCAGTGCATGATGAGCCACGTGATCAGTGCATGATCAATTACGTGATCAGTGCATGATCAGCCACGTGATCAGTGCATGATCAGTCATGTGATCAGTGTGTGATCAGCCACGTGATCAGTGCATGATAGCCACGTGATCAGTGCATGATCAGCCACGTGATCAGTGCATGATAGCCACGTGATCAGTGCATGATCAGTCACGTGATCATGTGTGATCAGCCACGTGATCAGTGCATGATCAGTCACGTGATCAGTGCATGATCAATTACGTGATCAGTGCATGATCAGTCACGTGACCAGTATATGGTTGCTACGTGATCATGCATGACAGCCACGTGATCAGTGCATGATAGCCACGTGATCAGTGCATGAGTTACGTGATCAGTGTATGATCAGCCACGTGATCAGTGCATGATGCCACGTGATCAGTGCATGATAGTCACGTGATCAGTGTATGATCAGCCACGTGATCAGTGCATGATCAGCCACGTGATCAGTGCATGATAGCCACGTGATCAGTGCATGATCAGTCACGTGATCAGTGCATGATCAGCCACGTGATCAGTGCATGATCAGCCACGTGATCAGTGCATGATCAGCCACGTGATCAGTGCATGATAGCCACGTGATCAGTGCATGATCAGCCACGTGATCAGTGCATGATAGCCACGTGATCAGTGCATGATCAGTCACGTGATCAGTGCATGATAGCTACGTGATCAGTGCATGATCAGCCACGTGATCAGTGCATGATAGCCACGTGATCAGTGCATGATCAGTCACGTGATCAGTGCATGATCAGTCACGTGATCAGTACATGGTAGCTGCGTGATCATGCATGATCAGCCACGTGATCAGTGCATGATAGCCACGTGATCAGTGCATGATCAGTCACGTGATCAGTGCATGATCAGTCACGTGATCAGTGCATGATCAGTCACGTGATCAGTGCATGATCAGTCACGTGACCAGTATATGGTAGCTACGTGATCATTGCATGATCAGCCACGTGATCAGTGCATGATAGCCACGTGATGTGTGCATGAGTTACGTGATCAGTGCATGATCAGCCACGTGATCAGTGCATGATGCCACGTGATCAGTGCATGATAGTCACGTGATCAGTGCATGATCAGCCACGTGATCAGTGCATGATCAGCCACGTGATCAGTGCATGATAGCCACGTGATCAGTGCATGATCAGTTACGTGATCAGTGCATGATCAGCCACGTGATCAGTGCATGATCAGACACGTGATCAGTGCATGATCAGTCACGTGATCAGTGCATGATCAGCCACGTGATCAGTGCATGATCAGTCACGTGATCAGTGCATGATCAGCCACGTGATCAGTGCATGATAGCCACGTGATCAGTGCATGATCAGTCACGTGATCAGTGCATGATCAGTCATGTGATCAGTGCATGATCAGCCACGTGATCAGTGCATGATCAGCCACGTGATCAGTGCATGATCAATTACGTGATCAGTGCATGATCAGTCACGTGATCAGTGCATGGTAGCTACGTGATCATTGCATGATCAGCCACGTGATCAGTGCATGATAGCCACGTGATCAGTGCATGATCAGTCACGTGATCAGTGCATGATCAGTCACGTGATCAGTGCATGATCAGCCACGTGATCAGTGCATGATCAGCCACGTGATCAGTGCATGATCAGCCACGTGATCAGTGCATGATCAGCCACGTGATCAGTGCATGATCAGTCACGTGATCAGTGCATGATCAGTCACGTGATCAGTGCATGATCAGCCACGTGATCAGTGCATGATCAGCCACGTGATCAGTGCATGATCAGCCACGTGATCAGTGCATGATCAGCCACGTGATCAGTGCATGATCAGTCACGTGATCAGTGCATGATCAGTCACGTGATCAGTGCATGATAGCCACGTGATCAGTGCATGATCAGCCACGTGATCAGTGCATGATAGCCACGTGATCAGTGCATGATCAGTTACGTGAGCAGTGTATGATCAGCCACGTGATCAGTGCATGGTCAGACACGTGAACAGTGTATGATCAGCCACGTGATCAGTGCATGATATCCAAGTGATCAGTGCATGATCATCACGTGATCAGTGTATGATCAGCCACGTGAACAGTGCATGCTCAGTCACGTGATCTGGGCCTGCTGAGCTGCGTGATTACTGTCTGCTCATCTGCTTGACAATTGCCAGCTGAGCTGCACGATTCCTGCCTGTCATCTGCTTGACAATTGCCAGCTGTGCTGCGTAATTCCTGCCTGCTCAGCTGCTTGATTATTGCCAGCTGAGCAGCATGATTCCTCACACCTGAGTTCCATGATTATTGCCTGCTGACTGTTTGATTCGTGCCTACTCAGCTCTTTGTTTATTGCCTCCAGAGGCACATGATCAGTGTATGATAGCAAACATGATCAGCGCATGATCAGTCACATGATCAGCGCCATTAAGTCACGTGATCACTACATGATAGTCATGTGATCAGTCCATGCTCAGTCACGGTATCAGTGCATGATCAGCCACGTGATCAGTGCATGATCTGTCACAAGATTAGTGTATGATCATCCACGTGATCAGTGCATGGGCAGTCATGTGATCAGTGCATGATATAGACGTGAACAGTGCATGATCAGTCTCGTGATCAGTGCATGATAGCCACGTGATCAGTGCATGATCAGTCACCTGATGGGTGTATGATCATTCACGTGACCTGTACATGGTAGCTACATGATCATTGCATGATCAGCCACGTGAGTAGTTCATGATAGCCACGTGATCACTGCATGATCAGTCACGTGATCAGTGCATGATCAGTCATGTGACCAGTACATGGTAGCTGCGTGATCATGGCATGATCAGCCACGTGAGCAGTGCATGATAGCCACGTGATCAGTGCATGATCAGACACGAGATCAGTGCATGATCAGTCACGTGATCAGTGCATGATCAGCCACGTGATCAGTGCATGACCAGGCACGTGATCAGTGTATGTCCAGCCAAGTGATCAGTGCATGATAGCCACGTGATCAGTGCATGATCAGTCACGTGATCAGTGCATGATCAGTTATGTGATCAGTGTATGATCAGCCACGTGATCAGTGCATGATCAGCCACATGATCAGTGCATGATCAATTACGTGATCAGTGCATGATCAGTCACGTGACCAGTACATGGTAGCTACGTGATCATTGCATGATCAGCCACGTGATCAGTGCATGATAGCCACGTGATCAGTGCATGATAGCCACGTGATCAGTGCATGATAGCCACGTGATCAGTGCATGATCAGTCATGTGATACGTGTGTGATCAGCCACGTGATCAGTGCATGATATCCACGTGATCAGTGCATGACAGCCACGTGATCAGTGCATGAGAGCCACGGATCAGTGCATGATCAGTCACGTGATACATGTGTGATCAGCCACGTGATCAGTGCATGATGAGCCACGTGATCAGTGCAGGATCAATTACGTGATCAGTGCATGATCAGTCACGTGACCAGTACATGGTTGCTACGTGATCGTTGCATGATCAGCCACGTGAGCAGAGCATGATAGCCACGTGATCAGTGCATGATCAGTCACGTGATCAGTACATGATCAGTCACGTGAACAGTGCATGATCATTTACGTGATCTTTGCATGATCAGTCACGTGACCAGTATATGGTTGCTACGTGATCATTCCATGACGAGCCACGTGAGCAGTGCATGATAGCCACGTGATGTGTGCATGAGTTACGTGAGCAGAGTATGATCAGCCACGTGATCAGTGCATGAGTGCCACGTGATCAGTGCATGATATGTCACGTGACAGGTGTGTGATCAGCCACGTGAACAGTGCATGTTCAGCCACGTGATCAGTGCATGATAGCCACGTGATCAGTGCATGATCAGTTACGTGAGCAGTGTATGATCAGCCACGTGATCAGTGCATGGTCAGACACGTGAACAGTGTATGATCAGCCACGTGATCAGTGCATGATATCCAAGTGATCAGTGCATGATCATCACGTGATCAGTGTATGATCAGCCACGTGAACAGTGCATGCTCAGTCACGTGATCTGGGCCTGCTGAGCTGCGTGATTACTGTCTGCTCATCTGCTTGACAATTGCCAGCTGAGCTGCACGATTCCTGCCTGTCATCTGCTTGACAATTGCCAGCTGTGCTGCGTAATTCCTGCCTGCTCAGCTGCTTGATTATTGCCAGCTGAGCAGCATGATTCCTCACACCTGAGTTCCATGATTATTGCCTGCTGACTGTTTGATTCGTGCCTACTCAGCTCTTTGTTTATTGCCTCCAGAGGCACATGATCAGTGTATGATAGCAAACATGATCAGCGCATGATCAGTCACATGATCAGCGCCATTAAGTCACGTGATCACTACATGATAGTCATGTGATCAGTCCATGCTCAGTCACGGTATCAGTGCATGATCAGCCACGTGATCAGTGCATGATCTGTCACAAGATTAGTGTATGATCATCCACGTGATCAGTGCATGGGCAGTCATGTGATCAGTGCATGATATAGACGTGAACAGTGCATGATCAGTCTCGTGATCAGTGCATGATAGCCACGTGATCAGTGCATGATCAGTCACCTGATGGGTGTATGATCATTCACGTGACCTGTACATGGTAGCTACATGATCATTGCATGATCAGCCACGTGAGTAGTGCATGATAGCCACGTGATCACTGCATGATCAGTCACGTGATCAGTGCATGATCAGTCACGTGATCAGTGCATGATCAGTCACGTGATCAGTGCATGATCAGCCACGTGATCAGTGCATGATCAGCCACGTGATCAGTGCATGATCAGCCACGTGATCAGTGCATGATAGCCACGTGATCAGTGCATGATCAGTCACGTGATCAGTGCATGATCAGTCACGTGATCAGTGTATGATCAGCCACGTGATCAGTGCATGATCAGCCACGTGATCAGTGCATGATCAATTACGTGATCAGTGCATGATCAGTCACGTGACCAGTACATGGTAGCTACGTGATCATTGCATGATCAGCCACGTGATCAGTGCATGATAGCCACGTGATCAGTGCATGATAGCCACGTGATCAGTGCATGATCAGTCATGTGATCGTGTGTGATCAGCCACGTGATCAGTGCATGATATCCACGTGATCAGTGCATGATCAGCCACGTGATCAGTGCATGATAGCCACGTGATCAGTGCATGATCAGTTACGTGATCAGTGCATGATCAGTCACGTGATCAGTGCATGGTAGCCACGTGATCAGTGCATGATCAGCCACGTGATCAGTGCATGATAGCCACGTGATCAGTGCATGATCAGTCACGTGATCAGTGCATGATCAGCCACGTGAACAGTGCATGCTCAGTCACGTGATCTGGGCCTGCTGAGCTGCGTGATTACTGTCTGCTCATCTGCTTGACAATTGCCAGCTGTGCTGCGTAATTCCTGCCTGCTCAGCTGCTTGATTATTGCCAGCTGAGCAGCATGATTCCTCACACCTGTGTTCCATGATTATTGCCTGCTGACTGTTTGATTCGTGCCTACTCAGCTCTTTGTTTATTGCCTCCAGAGGCACATGATCAGTGTATGATAGCAAACATGATCAGGGCATGATCAGCCACATGATCAGTGCCATTAAGTCACGTGATCAGTACATGATAGTCATGTGATCAGTCCATGCTCAGTCACGTATCAGTGCATGATCAGCCACGTGATCAGTGCATGATCTGTCACATGATCAGTGTATGATCATCCACGTGATCAGTGCATGGGCAGTCATGTGATCAGTGCATGATATAGACGTGATCAGTGCATGATCAGTCACGTGATCAGTGCATGATAGCCACGTGATCAGTGCATGATCAGTCACCTGATGGGTGTATGATCATTCACGTGACCTGTACATGGTAGCTACATGATCATTGCATGATCAGCCACGTGATAGTGCATGATAGCCACGTGATCAGTGCATGATCAGTCACGTGATCAGTGCATGATCAGTCATGTGACCAGTACATGGTAGCTGCGTGATCATGGCATGATCAGCCACGTGAGCAGTGCATGATAGCCACGTGATCAGTGCATGATCAGTCACGTGATCAGTGCATGATCAGTCACGTGATCAGTGCATGATCATTTACGTGATCAGTGCATGATCAGTCACGTGACCAGTATATGGTTGCTACGTGATCATTCCATGACGCCACGTGATCAGTGCATGATAGCCACGTGATGTGTGCATGAGTTACGTGAGCAGTGTATGATCAGCCACGTGATCAGTGCATGAGTGCCACGTGATCAGTGCATGATATGTCACGTGACAGGTGTGTGATCAGCCACGTGAACAGTGC
Source organism: Bos javanicus (assembly GCF_032452875.1). Classification (NCBI taxonomy): domain Eukaryota; kingdom Metazoa; phylum Chordata; class Mammalia; order Artiodactyla; family Bovidae; genus Bos; species Bos javanicus. The sequence goes on from NW_026893963.1 coordinate 189,146, forward strand.
ATGTTCAGCCACGTGATCAGTGCATGATAGCCACGTGATCAGTGCATGATCAGTTACGTGAGCAGTGTATGATCAGCCACGTGATCAGTGCATGGTCAGACACGTGAACAGTGTATGATCAGCCACGTGATCAGTGCATGATATCCAAGTGATCAGTGCATGATCATCACGTGATCAGTGTATGATCAGCCACGTGAACAGTGCATGCTCAGTCACGTGATCTGGGCCTGCTGAGCTGCGTGATTACTGTCTGCTCATCTGCTTGACAATTGCCAGCTGAGCTGCACGATTCCTGCCTGCTCAGCTGCTTGATTATTGCCAGCTGAGCAGCATGATTCCTCACACCTGAGTTCCATGATTATTGCCTGCTGACTGTTTGATTCGTGCCTACTCAGCTCTTTGTTTATTGCCTCCAGAGGCACATGATCAGTGTATGATAGCAAACATGATCAGCGCATGATCAGTCACATGATCAGTGCCATTAAGTCACGTGATCACTACATGATAGTCATGTGATCAGTCCATGCTCAGTCACGGTATCAGTGCATGATCAGCCACGTGATCAGTGCATGATCTGTCACATGATTAGTGTATGATCATCCACGTGATCAGTGCATGGGCAGTCATGTGATCAGTGCATGATATAGACGTGATCAGTGCATGATCAGTCTCGTGATCAGTGCATGATAGCCACGTGATCAGTGCATGATCAGTCACCTGATGGGTGTATGATCATTCACGTGACCTGTACATGGTAGCTACATGATCATTGCATGATCAGCCACGTGAGTAGTGCATGATAGCCACGTGATCAGTGCATGATCAGTCACGTGATCAGTGCATGATCAGTCATGTGACCAGTACATGGTAGCTGCGTGATCATGGCATGATCAGCCACGTGAGCAGTGCATGATAGCCACGTGATCAGTGCATGATCAGTCACGTGATCAGTGCATGATCAGTCACGTGATCAGTGCATGATCATTTACGTGATCAGTGCATGATCAGTCACGTGACCAGTATATGGTTGCTACGTGATCATTCCATGACGAGCCACGTGATCAGTGCATGATAGCCACGTGATGTGTGCATGAGTTACGTGAGCAGAGTATGATCAGCCACGTGATCAGTGCATGAGTGCCACGTGATCAGTGCATGATATGTCACGTGACAGGTGTGTGATCAGCCACGTGAACAGTGCATGTTCAGCCACGTGATCAGTGCATGATAGCCACGTGATCAGTGCATGATCAGTTACGTGAGCAGTGTATGATCAGCCACGTGATCAGTGCATGGTCAGACACGTGAACAGTGTATGATCAGCCACGTGATCAGTGCATGATATCCAAGTGATCAGTGCATGATCATCACGTGATCAGTGTATGATCAGCCACGTGAACAGTGCATGCTCAGTCACGTGATCTGGGCCTGCTGAGCTGCGTGATTACTGTCTGCTCATCTGCTTGACAATTGCCAGCTGAGCTGCACGATTCCTGCCTGCTCAGCTGCTTGATTATTGCCAGCTGAGCAGCATGATTCCTCACACCTGAGTTCCATGATTATTGCCTGCTGACTGTTTGATTCGTGCCTACTCAGCTCTTTGTTTATTGCCTCCAGAGGCACATGATCAGTGTATGATAGCAAACATGATCAGCGCATGATCAGTCACATGATCAGTGCCATTAAGTCACGTGATCACTACATGATAGTCATGTGATCAGTCCATGCTCAGTCACGGTATCAGTGCATGATCAGCCACGTGATCAGTGCATGATCTGTCACAAGATTAGTGTATGATCATCCACGTGATCAGTGCATGGGCAGTCATGTGATCAGTGCATGATATAGACGTGATCAGTGCATGATCAGTCTCGTGATCAGTGCATGATAGCCACGTGATCAGTGCATGATCAGTCACCTGATGGGTGTATGATCATTCACGTGACCTGTACATGGTAGCTACATGATCATTGCATGATCAGCCACGTGAGTAGTGCATGATAGCCACGTGATCAGTGCATGATCAGTCACGTGATCAGTGCATGATCAGTCATGTGACCAGTACATGGTAGCTGCGTGATCATGGCATGATCAGCCACGTGAGCAGTGCATGATAGCCACGTGATCAGTGCATGATCAGTCACGTGATCAGTGCATGATCAGTCACGTGATCAGTGCATGATCAGCCACGTGATCAGTGCATGATCAGGCACGTGATCAGTGCATGTCAGCCACGTGATCAGTGCATGATAGCCACGTGATCAGTGCATGATCAGTCACGTGATCAGTGCATGATCAGTCACGTGATCAGTGCATGATCAGCCACGTGATCAGTGCATGATCAGCCACGTGATCAGTGCATGATCAATTACGTGATCAGTGCATGATCAGTCACGTGACCAGTACATGGTAGCTACGTGATCATTGCATGATCAGCCACGTGATCAGTGCATGATAGCCACGTGATCAGTGCATGATAGCCACGTGATCAGTGCATGATCAGTCACGTGATACGTGTGTGATCAGCCACGTGATCAGTGCATGATATCCACGTGATCAGTGCATGATCAGCCACGTGATCAGTGCATGATAGCCACGTGATCAGTGCATGATCAGTCACGTGATCATGTGTGATCAGCCACGTGATCAGTGCATGATCAGCCACGTGATCAGTGCATGATCAGTCACGTGATCAGTGCATGATAGCCACGTGATCAGTGCATGATCAGTCACGTGATCAGTGCATGATCATTCACGTGACCAGTATGAGCTATGATCAGTGCATGATCAGCCACGTGATCAGTGCATGATAGCCACGTGATCAGTGCATGATCAGTCACGTGATCAGTGCATGATCAGTCATGTGACCAGTACATGGTAGCTGCGTGATCATGCATGATCAGCCACGTGATCAGTGCATGATAGCCACGTGATCAGTGCATGATCAGACACGTGATCAGTGCATGATCAGTCACGTGATCAGTGCATGATCAGCCACGTGATCAGTGCATGATCAGGCACGTGATCAGTGCATGATCAGCCACGTGATCAGTGCATGATAGCCACGTGATCAGTGCATGATCAGTCACGTGATCAGTGCATGATCAGTCACGTGATCAGTGTATGATCAGCCACGTGATCAGTGCATGATCAGCCACGTGATCAGTGCATGATCAATCACGTGATCAGTGCATGATCAGTCACGTGATCAGTACATGGTAGCTACGTGATCAGTGCATGATCAGCCACGTGATCAGTGCATGATAGCCACGTGATCAGTGCATGATAGCCACGTGATCAGTGCATGATCAGTCATGTGATCGTGTGTGATCAGCCACGTGATCAGTGCATGATATCACGTGATCAGTGCATGATCAGCCACGTGATCAGTGCATGATCAGCCACGTGATCAGTGCATGATCAGTCACGTGATCATGTGTGATCAGCCACGTGATCAGTGCATGATCAGCCACGTGATCAGTGCATGATCAATTACGTGATCAGTGCATGATCAGTCACGTGACCAGTATATGGTTGCTACGTGATCATTCCATGACGCCACGTGAGCAGTGCATGATAGCCACGTGATGTGTGCATGAGTTACGTGAGCAGAGTATGATCAGCCACGTGATCAGTGCATGAGTGCCACGTGATCAGTGCATGATATGTCACGTGACAGGTGTGTGATCAGCCACGTGAACAGTGCATGTTCAGCCACGTGATCAGTGCATGATAGCCACGTGATCAGTGCATGATCAGTTACGTGAGCAGTGTATGATCAGCCACGTGATCAGTGCATGGTCAGACACGTGAACAGTGTATGATCAGCCACGTGATCAGTGCATGATATCCAAGTGATCAGTGCATGATCATCACGTGATCAGTGTATGATCAGCCACGTGAACAGTGCATGCTCAGTCACGTGATCTGGGCCTGCTGAGCTGCGTGATTACTGTCTGCTCATCTGCTTGACAATTGCCAGCTGAGCTGCACGATTCCTGCCTGTCATCTGCTTGACAATTGCCAGCTGTGCTGCGTAATTCCTGCCTGCTCAGCTGCTTGATTATTGCCAGCTGAGCAGCATGATTCCTCACACCTGAGTTCCATGATTATTGCCTGCTGACTGTTTGATTCGTGCCTACTCAGCTCTTTGTTTATTGCCTCCAGAGGCACATGATCAGTGTATGATAGCAAACATGATCAGCGCATGATCAGTCACATGATCAGCGCCATTAAGTCACGTGATCACTACATGATAGTCATGTGATCAGTCCATGCTCAGTCACGGTATCAGTGCATGATCAGCCACGTGATCAGTGCATGATCTGTCACAAGATTAGTGTATGATCATCCACGTGATCAGTGCATGGGCAGTCATGTGATCAGTGCATGATATAGACGTGAACAGTGCATGATCAGTCTCGTGATCAGTGCATGATAGCCACGTGATCAGTGCATGATCAGTCACCTGATGGGTGTATGATCATTCACGTGACCTGTACATGGTAGCTACATGATCATTGCATGATCAGCCACGTGAGTAGTTCATGATAGCCACGTGATCACTGCATGATCAGTCACGTGATCAGTGCATGATCAGTCATGTGACCAGTACATGGTAGCTGCGTGATCATGGCATGATCAGCCACGTGAGCAGTGCATGATAGCCACGTGATCAGTGCATGATCAGACACGTGATCAGTGCATGATCAGTCACGTGATCAGTGCATGATCAGCCACGTGATCAGTGCATGATCAGCCACGTGATCAGTGCATGATAGCCACGTGATCAGTGCATGATCAGTCACGTGATCAGTGCATGATCAGTTATATGATCAGCCACGTGATCAGTGCATGATCAGCCACGTGATCAGTGCATGATCAGCCACGTGATCAGTGCATGATCAGCCACGTGATCAGTGCATGATCAATCACGTGATCAGTGCATGATCAGTCACGTGACCAGTACATGGTAGCTACGTGATCATTGCATGATCAGCCACGTGATCAGTGCATGATAGCCACGTGATCAGTGCATGATAGCCACGTGATCAGTGCATGATCAGTCATGTGATACGTGTGTGATCAGCCACGTGATCAGTGCATGATATCCACGTGATCAGTGCATGACAGCCACGTGATCAGTGCATGAGAGCCACGTGATCAGTGCATGATCAGTCACGTGATACATGTGTGATCAGCCACGTGATCAGTGCATGATGAGCCACGTGATCAGTGCAGGATCAATTACGTGATCAGTGCATGATCAGTCACGTGACCAGTACATGGTTGCTACGTGATCGTTGCATGATCAGCCACGTGAGCAGAGCATGATAGCCACGTGATCAGTGCATGATCAGTCACGTGATCAGTACATGATCAGTCACGTGAACAGTGCATGATCATTTACGTGATCTTTGCATGATCAGTCACGTGACCAGTATATGGTTGCTACGTGATCATTCCATGACGAGCCACGTGAGCAGTGCATGATAGCCACGTGATGTGTGCATGAGTTACGTGAGCAGAGTATGATCAGCCACGTGATCAGTGCATGAGTGCCACGTGATCAGTGCATGATATGTCACGTGACAGGTGTGTGATCAGCCACGTGAACAGTGCATGTTCAGCCACGTGATCAGTGCATGATCAGTTACGTGAGCAGTGCATGATCAGCCACGTGATCAGTGCATGGTCAGACACGTGAACAGTGTATGATCAGCCACGTGATCAGTGCATGATATCCAAGTGATCAGTGCATGATCATCACGTGATCAGTGTATGATCAGCCACGTGAACAGTGCATGCTCAGTCACGTGATCTGGGCCTGCTGAGCTGCGTGATTACTGTCTGCTCATCTGCTTGACAATTGCCAGCTGAGCTGCACGATTCCTGCCTGTCATCTGCTTGACAATTGCCAGCTGTGCTGCGTAATTCCTGCCTGCTCAGCTGCTTGATTATTGCCAGCTGAGCAGCATGATTCCTCACACCTGAGTTCCATGATTATTGCCTGCTGACTGTTTGATTCGTGCCTACTCAGCTCTTTGTTTATTGCCTCCAGAGGCACATGATCAGTGTATGATAGCAAACATGATCAGCGCATGATCAGTCACATGATCAGCGCCATTAAGTCACGTGATCACTACATGATAGTCATGTGATCAGTCCATGCTCAGTCACGGTATCAGTGCATGATCAGCCACGTGATCAGTGCATGATCTGTCACAAGATTAGTGTATGATCATCCACGTGATCAGTGCATGGGCAGTCATGTGATCAGTGCATGATATAGACGTGAACAGTGCATGATCAGTCTCGTGATCAGTGCATGATAGCCACGTGATCAGTGCATGATCAGTCACCTGATGGGTGTATGATCATTCACGTGACCTGTACATGGTAGCTACATGATCATTGCATGATCAGCCACGTGAGTAGTTCATGATAGCCACGTGATCACTGCATGATCAGTCACGTGATCAGTGCATGATCAGTCATGTGACCAGTACATGGTAGCTGCGTGATCATGGCATGATCAGCCACGTGAGCAGTGCATGATAGCCACGTGATCAGTGCATGATCAGACACGAGATCAGTGCATGATCAGTCACGTGATCAGTGCATGATCAGCCACGTGATCAGTGCATGATCAGCCACGTGATCAGTGCATGATAGCCACGTGATCAGTGCATGATCAGTCACGTGATCAGTGCATGATCAGTTATATGATCAGCCACGTGATCAGTGCATGATCAGCCACGTGATCAGTGCATGATCAGCCACGTGATCAGTGCATGATCAGCCACATGATCAGTGCATGATCAATCACGTGATCAGTGCATGATCAGTCACGTGACCAGTACATGGTAGCTACGTGATCATTGCATGATCAGCCACGTGATCAGTGCATGATAGCCACGTGATCAGTGCATGATAGCCACGTGATCAGTGCATGATCAGTCATGTGATACGTGTGTGATCAGCCACGTGATCAGTGCATGATATCCACGTGATCAGTGCATGACAGCCACGTGATCAGTGCATGAGAGCCACGTGATCAGTGCATGATCAGTCACGTGATACATGTGTGATCAGCCACGTGATCAGTGCATGATGAGCCACGTGATCAGTGCAGGATCAATTACGTGATCAGTGCATGATCAGTCACGTGACCAGTACATGGTTGCTACGTGATCGTTGCATGATCAGCCACGTGAGCAGAGCATGATAGCCACGTGATCAGTGCATGATCAGTCACGTGATCAGTACATGATCAGTCACGTGAACAGTGCATGATCATTTACGTGATCTTTGCATGATCAGTCACGTGACCAGTATATGGTTGCTACGTGATCATTCCATGACGAGCCACGTGAGCAGTGCATGATAGCCACGTGATGTGTGCATGAGTTACGTGAGCAGAGTATGATCAGCCACGTGATCAGTGCATGAGTGCCACGTGATCAGTGCATGATATGTCACGTGACAGGTGTGTGATCAGCCACGTGAACAGTGCATGTTCAGCCACGTGATCAGTGCATGATCAGTTACGTGAGCAGTGCATGATCAGCCACGTGATCAGTGCATGGTCAGACACGTGAACAGTGTATGATCAGCCACGTGATCAGTGCATGATATCCAAGTGATCAGTGCATGATCATCACGTGATCAGTGTATGATCAGCCACGTGAACAGTGCATGCTCAGTCACGTGATCTGGGCCTGCTGAGCTGCGTGATTACTGTCTGCTCATCTGCTTGACAATTGCCAGCTGAGCTGCACGATTCCTGCCTGTCATCTGCTTGACAATTGCCAGCTGTGCTGCGTAATTCCTGCCTGCTCAGCTGCTTGATTATTGCCAGCTGAGCAGCATGATTCCTCACACCTGAGTTCCATGATTATTGCCTGCTGACTGTTTGATTCGTGCCTACTCAGCTCTTTGTTTATTGCCTCCAGAGGCACATGATCAGTGTATGATAGCAAACATGATCAGCGCATGATCAGTCACATGATCAGCGCCATTAAGTCACGTGATCACTACATGATAGTCATGTGATCAGTCCATGCTCAGTCACGGTATCAGTGCATGATCAGCCACGTGATCAGTGCATGATCTGTCACAAGATTAGTGTATGATCATCCACGTGATCAGTGCATGCAGTCATGTGATCAGTGCATGATATAGACGTGATCAGTGCATGATCAGTCTCGTGATCAGTGCATGATAGCCACGTGATCAGTGCATGATCAGTCACCTGATGGGTGTATGATCATTCACGTGACCTGTACATGGTAGCTACATGATCATTGCATGATCAGCCACGTGAGTAGTGCATGATAGCCACGTGATCACTGCATGATCAGTCACGTGATCAGTGCATGATCAGTCATGTGACCAGTACATGGTAGCTGCGTGATCATGGCATGATCAGCCACGTGAGCAGTGCATGATAGCCACGTGATCAGTGCATGATCAGTCACGTGATCAGTGCATGATCAGCCACGTGATCAGTGCATGATCAGCCACGTGATCAGTGCATGATAGCCACGTGATCAGTGCATGATCAGTCACGTGATCAGTGCATGATAGCACGTGATCAGTGCATGATCAGCCACGTGATCAGTGCATGATAGCCACGTGATCAGTGCATGATCAGTCACGTGATCAGTGCATGATCAGTCACGTGATCAGTACATGGTAGCTACGTGATCATGCATGATCAGCCACGTGATCAGTGCATGATAGCCACGTGATCAGTGCATGATCAGTCACGTGATCAGTGCATGATCAGTCACGTGATCAGTGCATGATCAGCCACGTGATCAGTGCATGATCAGTCACGTGACCAGTATATGGTAGCTACGTGATCAGTGCATGACAGCCACGTGATCAGTGCATGATAGCCACGTGATCAGTGCATGAGTTACGTGATCAGTGTATGATCAGCCACGTGATCAGTGCATGATGCCACGTGATCAGTGCATGATAGTCACGTGACAGTGTGTGATCAGCCACGTGATCAGTGCATGATCAGCCACGTGATCAGTGCATGATAGCCACGTGATCAGTGCATGATCAGTTACGTGATCAGTGCATGATCAGCCACGTGATCAGTGCATGATCAGACACGTGATCAGTGCATGATCAGCCACGTGATCAGTGCATGATCAGCCACGTGATCAGTGCATGATCAGTCACGTGATCAGTGTGATCAGCCACGTGATCAGTGCATGATAGCCACGTGATCAGTGCATGATCAGTCACGTGATCAGTGCATGATCAGTCACGTGATCAGTGCATGATCAGCCACGTGATCAGTGCATGATCAGCCACGTGATCAGTGCATGATCAATTACGTGATCAGTGCATGATCAGTCACGTGACCAGTACATGGTAGCTACGTGATCATTGCATGATCAGCCACGTGATCAGTGCATGATAGCCACGTGATCAGTGCATGATCAGTCACGTGATCAGTGCATGATCAGTCACGTGATCAGTGCATGATCAGTCACGTGATCAGTGCATGATCAGCCACGTGATCAGTGCATGATAGCCACGTGATCAGTGCATGATCAGTCACGTGATCAGTGCATGATCAGTCACGTGATCAGTGCATGATCAGCCACGTGATCAGTGCATGATCAGCCACGTGATCAGTGCATGATCAGTCACGTGATCAGTGCATGATCAGTCACGTGATCAGTGCATGATAGCCACGTGATCAGTGCATGATCAGCCACGTGATCAGTGCATGATAGCCACGTGATCAGTGCATGATCAGTTACGTGAGCAGTGTATGATCAGCCACGTGATCAGTGCATGGTCAGACACGTGAACAGTGTATGATCAGCCACGTGATCAGTGCATGATATCCAAGTGATCAGTGCATGATCATCACGTGATCAGTATGATCAGCCACGTGAACAGTGCATGCTCAGTCACGTGATCTGGGCCTGCTGAGCTGCGTGATTACTGTCTGCTCATCTGCTTGACAATTGCCAGCTGAGCTGCACGATTCCTGCCTGTCATCTGCTTGACAATTGCCAGCTGTGCTGCGTAATTCCTGCCTGCTCAGCTGCTTGATTATTGCCAGCTGAGCAGCATGATTCCTCACACCTGAGTTCCATGATTATTGCCTGCTGACTGTTTGATTCGTGCCTACTCAGCTCTTTGTTTATTGCCTCCAGAGGCACATGATCAGTGTATGATAGCAAACATGATCAGCGCATGATCAGTCACATGATCAGTGCCATTAAGTCACGTGATCACTACATGATAGTCATGTGATCAGTCCATGCTCAGTCACGGTATCAGTGCATGATCAGCCACGTGATCAGTGCATGATCTGTCACAAGATTAGTGTATGATCATCCACGTGATCAGTGCATGGGCAGTCATGTGATCAGTGCATGATATAGACGTGATCAGTGCATGATCAGTCACGTGATCAGTGCATGATAGCCACGTGATCAGTGCATGATCAGTCACCTGATGGGTGTATGATCATTCACGTGACCTGTACATGGTAGCTACATGATCATTGCATGATCAGCCACGTGAGCAGTGCATGATAGCCACGTGATCAGTGCATGATCAGTCACGTGATCAGTGCATGATCAGTCACGTGATCAGTGCATGATCAGCCACGTGATCAGTGCATGATCAGCCACGTGATCAGTGCATGATCAGCCACGTGATCAGTGCATGATCAGCCACGTGATCAGTGCATGATCAGTCACGTGATCAGTGCATGATCAGTCACGTGATCAGTGCATGATCAGCCACGTGATCAGTGCATGATCAGCCACGTGATCAGTGCATGATCAATTACGTGATCAGTGCATGATCAGTCACGTGATCAGTGCATGATAGCTACGTGATCAGTGCATGATCAGCCACGTGATCAGTGCATGATAGCCACGTGATCAGTGCATGATCAGCCACGTGATCAGTGCATGATCAGTCACGTGATCAGTGCATGATCAGTCACGTGATCAGTGCATGATCAGCCACGTGATCAGTGCATGATCAGTCACGTGATCAGTGCATGATCAGTCACGTGATCAGTGCATGATAGCTGCGTGATCAGTGCATGATCAGCCACGTGATCAGTGCATGATAGCCACGTGATCAGTGCATGATCAGTCACGTGATCAGTGCATGATCAGCCACGTGATCAGTGCATGATCAGCCACGTGATCAGTGCATGATAGCCACGTGATCAGTGCATGATCAGTCACGTGATCAGTGCATGATAGCTACGTGATCAGTGCATGATCAGCCACGTGATCAGTGCATGATAGCCACGTGATCAGTGCATGATCAGTCACGTGATCAGTGCATGATCAGTCACGTGACCAGTACATGGTAGCTGCGTGATCATGCATGATCAGCCACGTGAGCAGTGCATGATAGCCACGTGATCAGTGCATGATCAGTCACGTGATCAGTGCATGATCAGTCACGTGATCAGTGCATGATCATTTACGTGATCAGTGCATGATCAGTCACGTGACCAGTATATGGTTGCTACGTGATCATTGCATGACAGCCACGTGATCAGTGCATGATAGCCACGTGATGTGTGCATGAGTTACGTGATCAGTGTATGATCAGCCACGTGATCAGTGCATGATGCCACGTGATCAGTGCATGATAGTCACGTGACAGTGCATGATCAGCCACGTGATCAGTGCATGATCAGCCACGTGATCAGTGCATGATAGCCACGTGATCAGTGCATGATCAGTTACGTGATCAGTGCATGATCAGCCACGTGATCAGTGCATGATCAGACACGTGATCAGTGCATGATCAGTCACGTGATCAGTGCATGATCAGCCACGTGATCAGTGCATGATCAGTCACGTGATCAGTGCATGATCAGCCACGTGATCAGTGCATGATAGCCACGTGATCAGTGCATGATCAGTCACGTGATCAGTGCATGATCAGTCACGTGATCAGTGCATGATCAGCCACGTGATCAGTGCATGATCAGCCACGTGATCAGTGCATGATCAATTACGTGATCAGTGCATGATCAGTCACGTGACCAGTACATGGTAGCTACGTGATCATTGCATGATCAGCCACGTGATCAGTGCATGATAGCCACGTGATCAGTGCATGATCAGTCACGTGATCAGTGCATGATCAGTCACGTGATCAGTGCATGATCAGTCACGTGATCAGTGCATGATCAGCCACGTGATCAGTGCATGATAGCCACGTGATCAGTGCATGATCAGTCACGTGATCAGTGCATGATCAGTCACGTGATCAGTGCATGATCAGCCACGTGATCAGTGCATGATCAGCCACGTGATCAGTGCATGATCAGTCACGTGATCAGTGCATGATCAGTCACGTGATCAGTGCATGATAGCCACGTGATCAGTGCATGATCAGCCACGTGATCAGTGCATGATAGCCACGTGATCAGTGCATGATCAGTTACGTGATCAGTGCATGATCAGCCACGTGATCAGTGCATGGTCAGACACGTGATCAGTGTATGATCAGCCACGTGATCAGTGCATGATATCCAAGTGATCAGTGCATGATCATCACGTGATCAGTATGATCAGCCACGTGAACAGTGCATGCTCAGTCACGTGATCAGGGCCTGCTGAGCTGCGTGATTACTGTCTGCTCATCTGCTTGACAATTGCCAGCTGAGCTGCACGATTCCTGCCTGTCATCTGCTTGACAATTGCCAGCTGTGCTGCGTAATTCCTGCCTGCTCAGCTGCTTGATTATTGCCAGCTGAGCAGCATGATTCCTCACACCTGAGTTCCATGATTATTGCCTGCTGACTGTTTGATTCGTGCCTACTCAGCTCTTTGTTTATTGCCTCCAGAGGCACATGATCAGTGTATGATAGCAAACATGATCAGCGCATGATCAGTCACATGATCAGTGCCATTAAGTCACGTGATCACTACATGATAGTCATGTGATCAGTCCATGCTCAGTCACGTATCAGTGCATGATCAGCCACGTGATCAGTGCATGATCTGTCACAAGATCAGTGTATGATCATCCACGTGATCAGTGCATGGGCAGTCATGTGATCAGTGCATGATATAGACGTGATCAGTGCATGATCAGTCACGTGATCAGTGCATGATAGCCACGTGATCAGTGCATGATCAGTCACCTGATGGTGTATGATCATTCACGTGACCTGTACATGGTAGCTACATGATCATTGCATGATCAGCCACGTGATCAGTGCATGATAGCCACGTGATCAGTGCATGATCAGTCACGTGATCAGTGCATGATCAGTCATGTGATCAGTGCATGATCAGCCACGTGATCAGTGCATGATCAGCCACGTGATCAGTGCATGATCAGCCACGTGATCAGTGCATGATCAGCCACGTGATCAGTGCATGATCAGCACGTGATCAGTGCATGATAGCCACGTGATCAGTGCATGATCAGTCACGTGATCAGTGCATGATCAGCCACGTGATCAGTGCATGATCAGACACGTGATCAGTGTATGATCAGCCACGTGATCAGTGCATGATATCCAAGTGATCAGTGCATGATCATCACGTGATCAGTGTATGATCAGCCACGTGAACAGTGCATGCTCAGTCACGTGATCAGGGCCTGCTGAGCTGCGTGATTACTGTCTGCTCATCTGCTTGACAATTGCCAGCTGAGCTGCACGATTCCTGCCTGTCATCTGCTTGACAATTGCCAGCTGTGCTGCGTAATTCCTGCCTGCTCAGCTGCTTGATTATTGCCAGCTGAGCAGCATGATTCCTCACACCTGAGTTCCATGATTATTGCCTGCTGACTGTTTGATTCGTGCCTACTCAGCTCTTTGTTTATTGCCTCCAGAGGCACATGATCAGTGTATGATAGCAAACATGATCAGTGCATGATCAGTCACATGATCAGTGCCATTAAGTCACGTGATCACTACATGATAGTCATGTGATCAGTCCATGCTCAGTCACGTATCAGTGCATGATCAGCCACGTGATCAGTGCATGATCTGTCACATGATTAGTGTATGATCATCCACGTGATCAGTGCATGGGCAGTCATGTGATCAGTGCATGATATAGACGTGATCAGTGCATGATCAGTCACGTGATCAGTGCATGATAGCCACGTGATCAGTGCATGATCAGTCACCTGATGGTGTATGATCATTCACGTGACCTGTACATGGTAGCTACATGATCATTGCATGATCAGCCACGTGAGTAGTGCATGATAGCCACGTGATCAGTGCATGATCAGTCACGTGATCAGTGCATGATCAGTCATGTGACCAGTACATGGTAGCTGCGTGATCATGGCATGATCAGCCACGTGAGCAGTGCATGATAGCCACGTGATCAGTGCATGATCAGTCACGTGATCAGTGCATGATCAGTCACGTGATCAGTGCATGATCAGCCACGTGATCAGTGCATGATCAGTCACGTGATCAGTGTATGTCAGCCACGTGATCAGTGCATGATAGCCACGTGATCAGTGCATGATCAGTCACGTGATCAGTGCATGATCAGTTACGTGATCAGTGTATGATCAGCCACGTGATCAGTGCATGATCAGCCACGTGATCAGTGCATGATCAATTACGTGATCAGTGCATGATCAGTCACGTGACAGTGCATGGTCAGCCACGTGATCAGTGCATGATCAGCCACGTGATCAGTGCATGATCAGCCACGTGATCAGTGCATGATCAGCCACGTGATCAGTGCATGGTCAGACACGTGAACAGTGTATGATCAGCCACGTGATCAGTGCATGATATCCAAGTGATCAGTGCATGATCATCACGTGATCAGTGTATGATCAGCCACGTGAACAGTGCATGCTCAGTCACGTGATCTGGGCCTGCTGAGCTGCGTGATTACTGTCTGCTCATCTGCTTGACAATTGCCAGCTGAGCTGCACGATTCCTGCCTGTCATCTGCTTGACAATTGCCAGCTGTGCTGCGTAATTCCTGCCTGCTCAGCTGCTTGATTATTGCCAGCTGAGCAGCATGATTCCTCACAGCTGAGTTCCATGATTATTGCCTGCTGACTGTTTGATTCGTGCCTACTCAGCTCTTTGTTTATTGCCTCCAGAGGCACATGATCAGTGTATGATAGCAAACATGATCAGCGCATGATCAGTCACATGATCAGCGCCATTAAGTCACGTGATCACTACATGATAGTCATGTGATCAGTCCATGCTCAGTCACGGTATCAGTGCATGATCAGCCACGTGATCAGTGCATGATCTGTCACAAGATTAGTGTATGATCATCCACGTGATCAGTGCATGGGCAGTCATGTGATCAGTGCATGATATAGACGTGATCAGTGCATGATCAGTCTCGTGATCAGTGCATGATAGCCACGTGATCAGTGCATGATCAGTCACCTGATGGGTGTATGATCATTCACGTGACCTGTACATGGTAGCTACATGATCATTGCATGATCAGCCACGTGAGTAGTGCATGATAGCCACGTGATCACTGCATGATCAGTCACGTGATCAGTGCATGATCAGTCATGTGACCAGTACATGGTAGCTGCGTGATCATGGCATGATCAGCCACGTGAGCAGTGCATGATAGCCACGTGATCAGTGCATGATCAGACACGTGATCAGTGCATGATCAGTCACGTGATCAGTGCATGATCAGGCACGTGATCAGTGTATGTCCAGCCACGTGATCAGTGCATGATAGCCACGTGATCAGTGCATGATCAGTCACGTGATCAGTGCATGATCAGTTATGTGATCAGTGCATGATCAGCCACGTGATCAGTGCATGATCAGCCACATGATCAGTGCATGATCAATTACGTGATCAGTGCATGATCAGTCACGTGACCAGTACATGGTAGCTACGTGATCATTGCATGATCAGCCACGTGATCAGTGCATGATAGCCACGTGATCAGTGCATGATAGCCACGTGATCAGTGCATGATCAGTCATGTGATACGTGTGTGATCAGCCACGTGATCAGTGCATGATATCCACGTGATCAGTGCATGACAGCCACGTGATCAGTGCATGAGAGCCACGTGATCAGTGCATGATCAGTCACGTGATACATGTGTGATCAGCCACGTGATCAGTGCATGATGAGCCACGTGATCAGTGCAGGATCAATTACGTGATCAGTGCATGATCAGTCACGTGACCAGTACATGGTTGCTACGTGATCGTTGCATGATCAGCCACGTGAGCAGTGCATGATAGCCACGTGATCAGTGCATGATCAGTCACGTGATCAGTACATGATCAGTCACGTGAACAGTGCATGATCATTTACGTGATCTTTGCATGATCAGTCACGTGACCAGTATATGGTTGCTACGTGATCATTCCATGACGAGCCACGTGAGCAGTGCATGATAGCCACGTGATCAGTGCATGATATGTCACGTGACAGGTGTGTGATCAGCCACGTGATCAGTGCATGTTCAGCCACGTGATCAGTGCATGATAGCCACGTGATCAGTGCATGATCAGTTACGTGAGCAGTGCATGATCAGCCACGTGATCAGTGCATGGTCAGACACGTGAACAGTGTATGATCAGCCACGTGATCAGTGCATGATATCCAAGTGATCAGTGCATGATCATCACGTGATCAGTGTATGATCAGCCACGTGAACAGTGCATGCTCAGTCACGTGATCTGGGCCTGCTGAGCTGCGTGATTACTGTCTGCTCATCTGCTTGACAATTGCCAGCTGAGCTGCACGATTCCTGCCTGTCATCTGCTTGACAATTGCCAGCTGTGCTGCATAATTCCTGCCTGCTCAGCTGCTTGATTATTGCCAGCTGAGCAGCATGATTCCTCACACCTGAGTTCCATGATTATTGCCTGCTGACTGTTTGATTCGTGCCTACTCAGCTCTTTGTTTATTGCCTCCAGAGGCACATGATCAGTGTATGATAGCAAACATGATCAGCGCATGATCAGTCACATGATCAGTGCCATTAAGTCACGTGATCACTACATGATAGTCATGTGATCAGTCCATGCTCAGTCACGGTATCAGTGCATGATCAGCCACGTGATCAGTGCATGATCTGTCACAAGATTAGTGTATGATCATCCACGTGATCAGTGCATGGGCAGTCATGTGATCAGTGCATGATATAGACGTGAACAGTGCATGATCAGTCTCGTGATCAGTGCATGATAGCCACGTGATCAGTGCATGATCAGTCACCTGATGGGTGTATGATCATTCACGTGACCTGTACATGGTAGCTACATGATCATTGCATGATCAGCCACGTGAGTAGTGCATGATAGCCACGTGATCAGTGCATGATCAGTCACGTGATCAGTGCATGATCAGTCATGTGACCAGTACATGGTAGCTGCGTGATCATGGCATGATCAGCCACGTGATCAGTGCATGATAGCCACGTGATCAGTGCATGATCAGACACGTGATCAGTGCATGATCAGTCACGTGATCAGTGCATGATCAGTCACGTGATCAGTGCATGATCAGCCACGTGATCAGTGCATGATCAGCCACGTGATCAGTGCATGATCAGTCACGTGATCAGTGCATGATCAGTCACGTGATCAGTGCATGATAGCTACGTGATCAGTGCATGATCAGCCACGTGATCAGTGCATGATAGCCACGTGATCAGTGCATGATCAGCCACGTGATCAGTGCATGATCAGCCACGTGATCAGTGCATGATCAGTCACGTGATCAGTGCATGATCAGCCACGTGATCAGTGCATGATCAGTCACGTGATCAGTGCATGATCAGCCACGTGATCAGTGCATGATAGCCACGTGATCAGTGCATGATCAGTCACGTGATCAGTGCATGATCAGTCACGTGATCAGTGCATGATCAGCCACGTGATCAGTGCATGATCAGCCACGTGATCAGTGCATGATCAATTACGTGATCAGTGCATGATCAGTCACGTGACCAGTACATGGTAGCTACGTGATCATTGCATGATCAGCCACGTGATCAGTGCATGATAGCCACGTGATCAGTGCATGATAGCCACGTGATCAGTGCATGATCAGTCATGTGATACGTGTGTGATCAGCCACGTGATCAGTGCATGATATCCACGTGATCAGTGCATGACAGCCACGTGATCAGTGCATGATAGCCACGTGATCAGTGCATGATCAGTCACGTGATACATGTGTGATCAGCCACGTGATCAGTGCATGATGAGCCACGTGATCAGTGCATGATCAATTACGTGATCAGTGCATGATCAGTCACGTGACCAGTACATGGTTGCTACGTGATCGTTGCATGATCAGCCACGTGAGCAGTGCATGATAGCCACGTGATCAGTGCATGATCAGTCACGTGATCAGTGCATGATCAGTCACGTGAACAGTGCATGATCATTTACGTGATCAGTGCATGATCAGTCACGTGACCAGTATATGGTAGCTACGTGATCATTCCATGACGAGCCACGTGAGCAGTGCATGATAGCCACGTGATGTGTGCATGAGTTACGTGAGCAGAGTATGATCAGCCACGTGATCAGTGCATGAGTGCCACGTGATCAGTGCATGATATGTCACGTGACAGGTGTGTGATCAGCCACGTGAACAGTGCATGTTCAGCCACGTGATCAGTGCATGATAGCCACGTGATCAGTGCATGATCAGTTACGTGAGCAGTGCATGATCAGCCACGTGATCAGTGCATGGTCAGACACGTGAACAGTGTATGATCAGCCACGTGATCAGTGCATGATATCCAAGTGATCAGTGCATGATCATCACGTGATCAGTGTATGATCAGCCACGTGAACAGTGCATGCTCAGTCACGTGATCAGGGCCTGCTGAGCTGCGTGATTACTGTCTGCTCATCTGCTTGACAATTGCCAGCTGAGCTGCACGATTCCTGCCTGTCATCTGCTTGACAATTGCCAGCTGTGCTGCGTAATTCCTGCCTGCTCAGCTGCTTGATTATTGCCAGCTGAGCAGCATGATTCCTCACACCTGAGTTCCATGATTATTGCCTGCTGACTGTTTGATTCGTGCCTACTCAGCTCTTTGTTTATTGCCTCCAGAGGCACATGATCAGTGTATGATAGCAAACATGATCAGCGCATGATCAGTCACATGATCAGTGCCATTAAGTCACGTGATCACTACATGATAGTCATGTGATCAGTCCATGCTCAGTCACGGTATCAGTGCATGATCAGCCACGTGATCAGTGCATGATCTGTCACATGATCAGTGTATGATCATCCACGTGATCAGTGCATGGGCAGTCATGTGATCAGTGCATGATATAGACGTGATCAGTGCATGATCAGTCACGTGATCAGTGCATGATAGCCACGTGATCAGTGCATGATCAGTCATGTGATACGTGTATGATCAGCCACGTGATCAGTGCATGATAGCCACGTGATCAGTGCATGATCAGCCACGTGATCAGTGCATGATAGCCACGTGATCAGTGCATGATCAGTCACGTGATCATGTGTGATCAGCCACGTGATCAGTGCATGATGAGCCACGTGATCAGTGCATGATCAATTACGTGATCAGTGCATGATCAGTCACGTGACCAGTACATGGTTGCTACGTGATCGTTGCATGATCAGCCACGTGAGCAGTGCATGATAGCCACGTGATCAGTGCATGATCAGTCACGTGATCAGTGCATGATCAGTCACGTGATCAGTGCATGATCATTTACGTGATCTTTGCATGATCAGTCACGTGACCAGTATATGGTTGCTACGTGATCATTCCATGACGAGCCACGTGAGCAGTGCATGATAGCCACGTGATGTGTGCATGAGTTACGTGAGCAGAGTATGATCAGCCACGTGATCAGTGCATGAGTGCCACGTGATCAGTGCATGATATGTCACGTGACAGGTGTGTGATCAGCCACGTGAACAGTGCATGTTCAGCCACGTGATCAGTGCATGATAGCCACGTGATCAGTGCATGATCAGTTACGTGAGCAGTGTATGATCAGCCACGTGATCAGTGCATGGTCAGACACGTGAACAGTGTATGATCAGCCACGTGATCAGTGCATGATATCCAAGTGATCAGTGCATGATCATCACGTGATCAGTGTATGATCAGCCACGTGAACAGTGCATGCTCAGTCACGTGATCTGGGCCTGCTGAGCTGCGTGATTACTGTCTGCTCATCTGCTTGACAATTGCCAGCTGAGCTGCACGATTCCTGCCTGTCATCTGCTTGACAATTGCCAGCTGTGCTGCGTAATTCCTGCCTGCTCAGCTGCTTGATTATTGCCAGCTGAGCAGCATGATTCCTCACACCTGAGTTCCATGATTATTGCCTGCTGACTGTTTGATTCGTGCCTACTCAGCTCTTTGTTTATTGCCTCCAGAGGCACATGATCAGTGTATGATAGCAAACATGATCAGCGCATGATCAGTCACATGATCAGCGCCATTAAGTCACGTGATCACTACATGATAGTCATGTGATCAGTCCATGCTCAGTCACGGTATCAGTGCATGATCAGCCACGTGATCAGTGCATGATCTGTCACAAGATTAGTGTATGATCATCCACGTGATCAGTGCATGGGCAGTCATGTGATCAGTGCATGATATAGACGTGATCAGTGCATGATCAGTCTCGTGATCAGTGCATGATAGCCACGTGATCAGTGCATGATCAGTCACCTGATGGGTGTATGATCATTCACGTGACCTGTACATGGTAGCTACATGATCATTGCATGATCAGCCACGTGAGTAGTTCATGATAGCCACGTGATCACTGCATGATCAGTCACGTGATCAGTGCATGATCAGTCATGTGACCAGTACATGGTAGCTGCGTGATCATGGCATGATCAGCCACGTGAGCAGTGCATGATAGCCACGTGATCAGTGCATGATCAGACACGTGATCAGTGCATGATCAGTCACGTGATCAGTGCATGATCAGCCACGTGATCAGTGCATGATCAGTCACGTGATCAGTGCATGATCAGCCACGTGATCAGTGCATGATCAGTCACGTGATCAGTGCATGATCAGCCACGTGATCAGTGCATGATAGCCACGTGATCAGTGCATGATCAGTCACGTGATCAGTGCATGATCAGTTACGTGATCAGTGCATGATCAGCCACGTGATCAGTGCATGATCAGCCACGTGATCAGTGCATGATCAATTACGTGATCAGTGCATGATCAGTCACGTGACCAGTACATGGTAGCTACGTGATCATTGCATGATCAGCCACGTGATCAGTGCATGATAGCCACGTGATCAGTGCATGATAGCCACGTGATCAGTGCATGATCAGTCATGTGATACGTGTGTGATCAGCCACGTGATCAGTGCATGATATCCACGTGATCAGTGCATGACAGCCACGTGATCAGTGCATGAGAGCCACGTGATCAGTGCATGATCAGTCACGTGATACATGTGTGATCAGCCACGTGATCAGTGCATGATGAGCCACGTGATCAGTGCAGGATCAATTACGTGATCAGTGCATGATCAGTCACGTGACCAGTACATGGTTGCTACGTGATCGTTGCATGATCAGCCACGTGAGCAGAGCATGATAGCCACGTGATCAGTGCATGATCAGTCACGTGATCAGTACATGATCAGTCACGTGAACAGTGCATGATCATTTACGTGATCTTGCATGATCAGTCACGTGACCAGTATATGGTTGCTACGTGATCATTCCATGACGAGCCACGTGAGCAGTGCATGATAGCCACGTGATGTGTGCATGAGTTACGTGAGCAGAGTATGATCAGCCACGTGATCAGTGCATGAGTGCCACGTGATCAGTGCATGATATGTCACGTGACAGGTGTGTGATCAGCCACGTGAACAGTGCATGTTCAGCCACGTGATCAGTGCATGATAGCCACGTGATCAGTGCATGATCAGTTACGTGAGCAGTGCATGATCAGCCACGTGATCAGTGCATGGTCAGACACGTGAACAGTGTATGATCAGCCACGTGATCAGTGCATGATATCCAAGTGATCAGTGCATGATCATCACGTGATCAGTGTATGATCAGCCACGTGAACAGTGCATGCTCAGTCACGTGATCTGGGCCTGCTGAGCTGCGTGATTACTGTCTGCTCATCTGCTTGACAATTGCCAGCTGAGCTGCACGATTCCTGCCTGTCATCTGCTTGACAATTGCCAGCTGTGCTGCATAATTCCTGCCTGCTCAGCTGCTTGATTATTGCCAGCTGAGCAGCATGATTCCTCACACCTGAGTTCCATGATTATTGCCTGCTGACTGTTTGATTCGTGCCTACTCAGCTCTTTGTTTATTGCCTCCAGAGGCACATGATCAGTGTATGATAGCAAACATGATCAGTGCATGATCAGTCACATGATCAGCGCCATTAAGTCACGTGATCACTACATGATAGTCATGTGATCAGTCCATGCTCAGTCACGGTATCAGTGCATGATCAGCCACGTGATCAGTGCATGATCTGTCACATGATTAGTGTATGATCATCCACGTGATCAGTGCATGGGCAGTCATGTGATCAGTGCATGATATAGACGTGATCAGTGCATGATCAGTCACGTGATCAGTGCATGATCAGTCACGTGATCAGTGCATGATCAGCCACGTGATCAGTGCATGATCAGCCACGTGATCAGTGCATGATCAATTACGTGATCAGTGCATGATCAGTCACGTGACCAGTACATGGTAGCTACGTGATCAGTGCATGATCAGCCACGTGATCAGTGCATGATAGCCACGTGATCAGTGCATGATAGCCACGTGATCAGTGCATGATCAGTCATGTGATACGTGTGTGATCAGCCACGTGATCAGTGCATGATATCCACGTGATCAGTGCATGACAGCCACGTGATCAGTGCATGATAGCCACGTGATCAGTGCATGATCAGTCACGTGATACATGTGTGATCAGCCACGTGATCAGTGCATGATGAGCCACGTGATCAGTGCAGGATCAATTACGTGATCAGTGCATGATCAGTCACGTGACCAGTACATGGTTGCTACGTGATCGTTGCATGATCAGCCACGTGAGCAGTGCATGATAGCCACGTGATCAGTGCATGATCAGTCACGTGATCAGTACATGATCAGTCACGTGAACAGTGCATGATCATTTACGTGATCTTTGCATGATCAGTCACGTGACCAGTATATGGTTGCTACGTGATCATTCCATGACGAGCCACGTGAGCAGTGCATGATAGCCACGTGATGTGTGCATGAGTTACGTGAGCAGAGTATGATCAGCCACGTGATCAGTGCATGAGTGCCACGTGATCAGTGCATGATATGTCACGTGACAGGTGTGTGATCAGCCACGTGAACGGTGCATGTTCAGCCACGTGATCAGTGCATGATAGCCACGTGATCAGTGCATGATCAGTTACGTGAGCAGTGTATGATCAGCCACGTGATCAGTGCATGGTCAGACACGTGAACAGTGTATGATCAGCCACGTGATCAGTGCATGATATCCAAGTGATCAGTGCATGATCATCACGTGATCAGTGTATGATCAGCCACGTGAACAGTGCATGCTCAGTCACGTGATCTGGGCCTGCTGAGCTGCGTGATTACTGTCTGCTCATCTGCTTGACAATTGCCAGCTGAGCTGCACGATTCCTGCCTGTCATCTGCTTGACAATTGCCAGCTGTGCTGCGTAATTCCTGCCTGCTCAGCTGCTTGATTATTGCCAGCTGAGCAGCATGATTCCTCACACCTGAGTTCCATGATTATTGCCTGCTGACTGTTTGATTCGTGCCTACTCAGCTCTTTGTTTATTGCCTCCAGAGGCACATGATCAGTGTATGATAGCAAACATGATCAGCGCATGATCAGTCACATGATCAGCGCCATTAAGTCACGTGATCACTACATGATAGTCATGTGATCAGTCCATGCTCAGTCACGGTATCAGTGCATGATCAGCCACGTGATCAGTGCATGATCTGTCACAAGATTAGTGTATGATCATCCACGTGATCAGTGCATGGGCAGTCATGTGATCAGTGCATGATATAGGCGTGAACAGTGCATGATCAGTCTCGTGATCAGTGCATGATAGCCACGTGATCAGTGCATGATCAGTCACCTGATGGGTGTATGATCATTCACGTGACCTGTACATGGTAGCTACATGATCATTGCATGATCAGCCACGTGAGTAGTGCATGATAGCCACGTGATCACTGCATGATCAGTCACGTGATCAGTGCATGATCAGTCATGTGACCAGTACATGGTAGCTGCGTGATCATGGCATGATCAGCCACGTGAGCAGTGCATGATAGCCACGTGATCAGTGCATGATCAGTCACGTGATCAGTGCATGATCAGTCACGTGATCAGTGCATGATAGCCACGTGATCAGTGCATGATCAGCCACGTGATCAGTGCATGATAGCTACGTGATCAGTGCATGATCAGCCACGTGATCAGTGCATGATCAGCCACGTGATCAGTGCATGATCAATTACGTGATCAGTGCATGATCAGTCACGTGACCAGTACATGGTAGCTACGTGATCATTGCATGATCAGCCACGTGATCAGTGCATGATAGCCACGTGATCAGTGCATGATAGCCACGTGATCAGTGCATGATCAGTCATGTGATACGTGTGTGATCAGCCACGTGATCAGTGCATGATATCCACGTGATCAGTGCATGACAGCCACGTGATCAGTGCATGAGAGCCACGTGATCAGTGCATGATCAGTCACGTGATACATGTGTGATCAGCCACGTGATCAGTGCATGATGAGCCACGTGATCAGTGCAGGATCAATTACGTGATCAGTGCATGATCAGTCACGTGACCAGTACATGGTTGCTACGTGATCGTTGCATGATCAGCCACGTGAGCAGAGCATGATAGCCACGTGATCAGTGCATGATCAGTCACGTGATCAGTACATGATCAGTCACGTGAACAGTGCATGATCATTTACGTGATCTTTGCATGATCAGTCACGTGACCAGTATATGGTTGCTACGTGATCATTCCATGACGAGCCACGTGAGCAGTGCATGATAGCCACGTGATGTGTGCATGAGTTACGTGAGCAGAGTATGATCAGCCACGTGATCAGTGCATGAGTGCCACGTGATCAGTGCATGATATGTCACGTGACAGGTGTGTGATCAGCCACGTGATCAGTGCATGATAGCCACGTGATCAGTGCATGATCAGTTACGTGAGCAGTGTATGATCAGCCACGTGATCAGTGCATGGTCAGACACGTGAACAGTGTATGATCAGCCACGTGATCAGTGCATGATATCCAAGTGATCAGTGCATGATCATCACGTGATCAGTGTATGATCAGCCACGTGAACAGTGCATGCTCAGTCACGTGATCTGGGCCTGCTGAGCTGCGTGATTACTGTCTGCTCATCTGCTTGACAATTGCCAGCTGAGCTGCACGATTCCTGCCTGTCATCTGCTTGACAATTGCCAGCTGTGCTGCGTAATTCCTGCCTGCTCAGCTGCTTGATTATTGCCAGCTGAGCAGCATGATTCCTCACACCTGAGTTCCATGATTATTGCCTGCTGACTGTTTGATTCGTGCCTACTCAGCTCTTTGTTTATTGCCTCCAGAGGCACATGATCAGTGTATGATAGCAAACATGATCAGCGCATGATCAGTCACATGATCAGCGCCATTAAGTCACGTGATCACTACATGATAGTCATGTGATCAGTCCATGCTCAGTCACGGTATCAGTGCATGATCAGCCACGTGATCAGTGCATGATCTGTCACAAGATTAGTGTATGATCATCCACGTGATCAGTGCATGGGCAGTCATGTGATCAGTGCATGATATAGGCGTGAACAGTGCATGATCAGTCTCGTGATCAGTGCATGATAGCCACGTGATCAGTGCATGATCAGTCACCTGATGGGTGTATGATCATTCACGTGACCTGTACATGGTAGCTACATGATCATTGCATGATCAGCCACGTGAGTAGTTCATGATAGCCACGTGATCACTGCATGATCAGTCACGTGATCAGTGCATGATCAGTCATGTGACCAGTACATGGTAGCTGCGCGATCATGGCATGATCAGCCACGTGAGCAGTGCATGATAGCCACGTGATCAGTGCATGATCAGACACGTGATCAGTGCATGATCAGTCACGTGATCAGTGCATGATCAGCCACGTGATCAGTGCATGATCAGGCACGTGATCAGTGCATGATCAGCCACGTGATCAGTGCATGATCAGTCACGTGATCAGTGCATGATCAGCCACGTGATCAGTGCATGATAGCCACGTGATCAGTGCATGATCAGCCACGTGATCAGTGCATGATCAGTTACGTGATCAGTGCATGATCAGCCACGTGATCAGTGCATGATCAGCCACGTGATCAGTGCATGATCAGTTACGTGATCAGTGCATGATCAGTCACGTGATCAGTGCATGATAGCCACGTGATCAGTGCATGATCAGTCATGTGATACGTGCATGATCAGCCACGTGATCAGTGCATGATATCCACGTGATCAGTGCATGACAGCCACGTGATCAGTGCATGAGAGCCACGTGATCAGTGCATGATCAGTCACGTGATACATGTGTGATCAGCCACGTGATCAGTGCATGATGAGCCACGTGATCAGTGCAGGATCAATTACGTGATCAGTGCATGATCAGTCGCGTGACCAGTACATGGTTGCTACGTGATCGTTGCATGATCAGCCACGTGAGCAGAGCATGATAGCCACGTGATCAGTGCATGATCAGTCACGTGATCAGTACATGATCAGTCACGTGAACAGTGCATGATCATTTACGTGATCTTTGCATGATCAGTCACGTGACCAGTATATGGTTGCTACGTGATCATTCCATGACGAGCCACGTGAGCAGTGCATGATAGCCACGTGATGTGTGCATGAGTTACGTGAGCAGAGTATGATCAGCCACGTGATCAGTGCATGAGTGCCACGTGATCAGTGCATGATATGTCACGTGACAGGTGTGTGATCAGCCACGTGAACAGTGCATGTTCAGCCACGTGATCAGTGCATGATAGCCACGTGATCAGTGCATGATCAGTTACGTGAGCAGTGTATGATCAGCCACGTGATCAGTGCATGGTCAGACACGTGAACAGTGTATGATCAGCCACGTGATCAGTGCATGATATCCAAGTGATCAGTGCATGATCATCACGTGATCAGTGTATGATCAGCCACGTGAACAGTGCATGCTCAGTCACGTGATCTGGGCCTGCTGAGCTGCGTGATTACTGTCTGCTCATCTGCTTGACAATTGCCAGCTGAGCTGCACGATTCCTGCCTGTCATCTGCTTGACAATTGCCAGCTGTGCTGCGTAATTCCTGCCTGCTCAGCTGCTTGATTATTGCCAGCTGAGCAGCATGATTCCTCACACCTGAGTTCCATGATTATTGCCTGCTGACTGTTTGATTCGTGCCTACTCAGCTCTTTGTTTATTGCCTCCAGAGGCACATGATCAGTGTATGATAGCAAACATGATCAGCGCATGATCAGTCACATGATCAGCGCCATTAAGTCACGTGATCACTACATGATAGTCATGTGATCAGTCCATGCTCAGTCACGGTATCAGTGCATGATCAGCCACGTGATCAGTGCATGATCTGTCACAAGATTAGTGTATGATCATCCACGTGATCAGTGCATGGGCAGTCATGTGATCAGTGCATGATATAGACGTGATCAGTGCATGATCAGTCTCGTGATCAGTGCATGATAGCCACGTGATCAGTGCATGATCAGTCACCTGATGGGTGTATGATCATTCACGTGACCTGTACATGGTAGCTACATGATCATTGCATGATCAGCCACGTGAGTAGTTCATGATAGCCACGTGATCACTGCATGATCAGTCACGTGATCAGTGCATGATCAGTCATGTGACCAGTACATGGTAGCTGCGTGATCATGGCATGATCAGCCACGTGAGCAGTGCATGATAGCCACGTGATCAGTGCATGATCAGACACGTGATCAGTGCATGATCAGTCACGTGATCAGTGCATGATCAGCCACGTGATCAGTGCATGATCAGCCACGTGATCAGTGCATGATAGCCACGTGATCAGTGCATGATCAGTCACGTGATCAGTGCATGATCAGTTACGTGATCAGTGCATGATCAGCCACGTGATCAGTGCATGATCAGCCACGTGATCAGTGCATGATCAATTACGTGATCAGTGCATGATCAGTCACGTGATCAGTACATGGTAGCTACGTGATCATTGCATGATCAGCCACGTGATCAGTGCATGATAGCCACGTGATCAGTGCATGATAGCCACGTGATCAGTGCATGATCAGTCACGTGATCATGTGTGATCAGCCACGTGATCAGTGCATGATAGCCACGTGATCAGTGCATGATCAGCCACGTGATCAGTGCATGATCAGTCACGTGATCAGTGCATGATTGCTACGTGATCAGTGCATGATCAGCCACGTGATCAGTGCATGATAGCCACGTGATCAGTGCATGATCAGCCACGTGATCAGTGCATGATATCCACGTGATCAGTGCATGATCAGCCACGTGATCAGTGCATGATAGCCACGTGATCAGTGCATGATCAGTCACGTGATCAGTGCATGATCAGCCACGTGATCAGTGCATGATCAGCCACGTGATCAGTGCATGATCAATTACGTGATCAGTGCATGATCAGTCACGTGACCAGTGCATGGTTGCTACGTGATCGTGCATGATCAGCCACGTGATCAGTGCATGATAGCCACGTGATCAGTGCATGATCAGTCACGTGATCAGTGCATGATCAGTCACGTGATCAGTGCATGATCATTTACGTGATCAGTGCATGATCAGTCACGTGACCAGTATATGGTTGCTACGTGATCAGTGCATGATCAGCCACGTGATCAGTGCATGATAGCCACGTGATCAGTGCATGAGTTACGTGATCAGTGATGATCAGCCACGTGATCAGTGCATGATGCCACGTGATCAGTGCATGATCAGTCACGTGACAGTGCATGATCAGCCACGTGATCAGTGCATGATCAGCCACGTGATCAGTGCATGATCAGCCACGTGATCAGTGCATGATCAGTCATGTGATCAGTGCATGATATAGACGTGATCAGTGCATGATCAGCCACGTGATCAGTGCATGATAGCCACGTGATCAGTGCATGATCAGTCACGTGATCAGTGCATGATCAGTCACGTGACCAGTGCATGATAGCTACGTGATCAGTGCATGATCAGCCACGTGATCAGTGCATGATAGCCACGTGATCAGTGCATGATCAGTCACGTGATCAGTGCATGATCAGTCACGTGACCAGTACATGTAGCTACATGATCAGTGCATGATCAGCCACGTGATCAGTGCATGATAGCCACGTGATCAGTGCATGATCAGTCACGTGATCAGTGCATGATCAGTCACGTGATCAGTGCATGATAGTGCGTGATCAGTGCATGATCAGCCACGTGATCAGTGCATGATAGCCACGTGATCAGTGCATGATCAGTCACGTGATCATGTGTGATCAGCCACGTGATCAGTGCATGATCAGCCACGTGATCAGTGCATGATCAGTTGCGTGATCAGTGCATGATCAGTCATCAGTACATGGTTGCTACGTGATCGTGCATGATCAGCCACGTGATCAGTGCATGATAGCCACGTGATCAGTGCATGATCAGCCACGTGATCAGTGCATGATCAGCCACGTGATCAGTGCATGATCATTCGTGATCAGTGCATGATCAGTCACGTGACCAGTATATGGTAGCTACGTGATCATTGCATGATCAGCCACGTGATCAGTGCATGATAGCCACGTGATCAGTGCATGAGTCACGTGATCAGTGCATGATCAGCCACGTGATCAGTGCATGATGCCACGTGATCAGTGCATGATCAGCCACGTGATCAGTGCATGATCAGCCACGTGATCAGTGC
This sequence comes from Bos javanicus, assembly GCF_032452875.1. Taxonomy (NCBI): domain Eukaryota; kingdom Metazoa; phylum Chordata; class Mammalia; order Artiodactyla; family Bovidae; genus Bos; species Bos javanicus. Next base: position 219,170 of record NW_026893963.1, read on the forward strand.
ATGATCAGCCACGTGATCAGTGCATGATCAGCCACGTGATCAGTGCATGATCAGTCATGTGATCAGTGCATGATCAGACGTGATCAGTGCATGATCAGCCACGTGATCAGTGCATGATCAGCCACGTGATCAGTGCATGATCAGTTACGTGATCAGTGCATGATCAGTCACGTGATCAGTGCATGGTAGCTACGTGATCAGTGCATGATCAGCCACGTGATCAGTGCATGATAGCCACGTGATCAGTGCATGATCAGTCACGTGATCAGTGCATGATCAGCCACGTGATCAGTGCATGATAGCTACGTGATCATGCATGATCAGCCACGTGATCAGTGCATGATAGCCACGTGATCAGTGCATGATCAGTCACGTGATACATGTGTGATCAGCCACGTGATCAGTGCATGATGAGCCACGTGATCAGTGCATGATCAATTACGTGATCAGTGCATGATCAGTCACGTGACCAGTACATGGTTGCTACGTGATCGTTGCATGATCAGCCACGTGAGCAGAGCATGATAGCCACGTGATCAGTGCATGATCAGTCACGTGATCAGTACATGATCAGTCACGTGAACAGTGCATGATCATTTACGTGATCAGTGCATGATCAGTCACGTGACCAGTATATGGTTGCTACGTGATCATTCCATGACGAGCCACGTGAGCAGTGCATGATAGCCACGTGATGTGTGCATGAGTTACGTGAGCAGAGTATGATCAGCCACGTGATCAGTGCATGAGTGCCACGTGATCAGTGCATGATATGTCACGTGACAGGTGTGTGATCAGCCACGTGAACAGTGCATGTTCAGCCACGTGATCAGTGCATGATAGCCACGTGATCAGTGCATGATCAGTTACGTGAGCAGTGTATGATCAGCCACGTGATCAGTGCATGGTCAGACACGTGAACAGTGTATGATCAGCCACGTGATCAGTGCATGATATCCAAGTGATCAGTGCATGATCATCACGTGATCAGTGTATGATCAGCCACGTGAACAGTGCATGCTCAGTCACGTGATCTGGGCCTGCTGAGCTGCGTGATTACTGTCTGCTCATCTGCTTGACAATTGCCAGCTGAGCTGCACGATTCCTGCCTGTCATCTGCTTGACAATTGCCAGCTGTGCTGCGTAATTCCTGCCTGCTCAGCTGCTTGATTATTGCCAGCTGAGCAGCATGATTCCTCACACCTGAGTTCCATGATTATTGCCTGCTGACTGTTTGATTCGTGCCTACTCAGCTCTTTGTTTATTGCCTCCAGAGGCACATGATCAGTGTATGATAGCAAACATGATCAGCGCATGATCAGTCACATGATCAGCGCCATTAAGTCACGTGATCACTACATGATAGTCATGTGATCAGTCCATGCTCAGTCACGGTATCAGTGCATGATCAGCCACGTGATCAGTGCATGATCTGTCACAAGATTAGTGTATGATCATCCACGTGATCAGTGCATGGGCAGTCATGTGATCAGTGCATGATATAGACGTGAACAGTGCATGATCAGTCTCGTGATCAGTGCATGATAGCCACGTGATCAGTGCATGATCAGTCACCTGATGGGTGTATGATCATTCACGTGACCTGTACATGGTAGCTACATGATCATTGCATGATCAGCCACGTGAGTAGTTCATGATAGCCACGTGATCACTGCATGATCAGTCACGTGATCAGTGCATGATCAGTCATGTGACCAGTACATGGTAGCTGCGTGATCATGGCATGATCAGCCACGTGAGCAGTGCATGATAGCCACGTGATCAGTGCATGATCAGACACGTGATCAGTGCATGATCAGCCACGTGATCAGTGCATGATCAGGCACGTGATCAGTGTATGTCCAGCCAAGTGATCAGTGCATGATAGCCACGTGATCAGTGCATGATCAGTCACGTGATCAGTGCATGATCAGTTATGTGATCAGTGTATGATCAGCCACGTGATCAGTGCATGATCAGCCACATGATCAGTGCATGATCAATTACGTGATCAGTGCATGATCAGTCACGTGACCAGTACATGGTAGCTACGTGATCATTGCCTGATCAGCCACGTGATCAGTGCATGATAGCCACGTGATCAGTGCATGATAGCCACGTGATCAGTGCATGATCAGTCATGTGATACGTGTGTGATCAGCCACGTGATCAGTGCATGATATCCACGTGATCAGTGCATGACAGCCACGTGATCAGTGCATGAGAGCCACGGGATCAGTGCATGATCAGTCACGTGATACATGTGTGATCAGCCACGTGATCAGTGCATGATGAGCCACGTGATCAGTGCAGGATCAATTGCGTGATCAGTGCATGATCAGTCACGTGACCAGTACATGGTTGCTACGTGATCGTTGCATGATCAGCCACGTGAGCAGAGCATGATAGCCACGTGATCAGTGCATGATCAGTCACGTGATCAGTACATGATCAGTCACGTGAACAGTGCATGATCATTTACGTGATCTTTGCATGATCAGTCACGTTACCAGTATATGGTTGCTACGTGATCATTCCATGACGAGCCACGTGAGCAGTGCATGATAGCCACGTGATGTGTGCATGAGTTACGTGAGCAGAGTATGATCAGCCACGTGATCAGTGCATGAGTGCCACGTGATCAGTGCATGATATGTCACGTGACAGGTGTGTGATCAGCCACGTGAACAGTGCATGTTCAGCCACGTGATCAGTGCATGATAGCCACGTGATCAGTGCATGATCAGTTACGTGAGCAGTGTATGATCAGCCACGTGATCAGTGCATGGTCAGACACGTGAACAGTGTATGATCAGCCACGTGATCAGTGCATGATATCCAAGTGATCAGTGCATGATCATCACGTGATCAGTGTATGATCAGCCACGTGAACAGTGCATGCTCAGTCACGTGATCTGGGCCTGCTGAGCTGCGTGATTACTGTCTGCTCATCTGCTTGACAATTGCCAGCTGAGCTGCACGATTCCTGCCTGTCATCTGCTTGACAATTGCCAGCTGTGCTGCGTAATTCCTGCCTGCTCAGCTGCTTGATTATTGCCAGCTGAGCAGCATGATTCCTCACACCTGAGTTCCATGATTATTGCCTGCTGACTGTTTGATTCGTGCCTACTCAGCTCTTTGTTTATTGCCTCCAGAGGCACATGATCAGTGTATGATAGCAAACATGATCAGCGCATGATCAGTCACATGATCAGCGCCATTAAGTCACGTGATCACTACATGATAGTCATGTGATCAGTCCATGCTCAGTCACGGTATCAGTGCATGATCAGCCACGTGATCAGTGCATGATCTGTCACAAGATTAGTGTATGATCATCCACGTGATCAGTGCACGGGCAGTCATGTGATCAGTGCATGATATAGACGTGAACAGTGCATGATCAGTCTCGTGATCAGTGCATGATAGCCACGTGATCAGTGCATGATCAGTCACCTGATGGGTGTATGATCATTCACGTGACCTGTACATGGTAGCTACATGATCATTGCATGATCAGCCACGTGAGTAGTTCATGATAGCCACGTGATCACTGCATGATCAGTCACGTGATCAGTGCATGATCAGTCATGTGACCAGTACATGGTAGCTGCGTGATCATGGCATGATCAGCCACGTGAGCAGTGCATGATAGCCACGTGATCAGTGCATGATCAGACACGTGATCAGTGCATGATCAGTCACGTGATCAGTGCATGATCAGCCACGTGATCAGTGCATGATCAGTCACGTGATCAGTGCATGATCAGCCACGTGATCAGTGCATGATCAGGCACGTGATCAGTGTATGATCAGCCACGTGATCAGTGCATGATAGCCACGTGATCAGTGCATGATCAGTCACGTGATCAGTGCATGATCAGTTATGTGATCAGTGCATGATCAGCCACGTGATCAGTGCATGATCAGCCACATGATCAGTGCATGATCAATTGCGTGATCAGTGCATGATCAGTCACGTGACCAGTACATGGTAGCTACGTGATCATTGCCTGATCAGCCACGTGATCAGTGCATGATAGCCACGTGATCAGTGCATGATAGCCACGTGATCAGTGCATGATCAGTCATGTGATACGTGTGTGATCAGCCACGTGATCAGTGCATGATATCCACGTGATCAGTGCATGACAGCCACGTGATCAGTGCATGAGAGCCACGGGATCAGTGCATGATCAGTCACGTGATACATGTGTGATCAGCCACGTGATCAGTGCATGATGAGCCACGTGATCAGTGCAGGATCAATTACGTGATCAGTGCATGATCAGTCACGTGACCAGTACATGGTTGCTACGTGATCGTTGCATGATCAGCCACGTGAGCAGAGCATGATAGCCACGTGATCAGTGCATGATCAGTCACGTGATCAGTACATGATCAGTCACGTGAACAGTGCATGATCATTTACGTGATCTTTGCATGATCAGTCACGTGACCAGTATATGGTTGCTACGTGATCATTCCATGACGAGCCACGTGAGCAGTGCATGATAGCCACGTGATGTGTGCATGAGTTACGTGAGCAGAGTATGATCAGCCACGTGATCAGTGCATGAGTGCCACGTGATCAGTGCATGATATGTCACGTGACAGGTGTGTGATCAGCCACGTGAACAGTGCATGTTCAGCCACGTGATCAGTGCATGATAGCCACGTGATCAGTGCATGATCAGTTACGTGAGCAGTGTATGATCAGCCACGTGATCAGTGCATGGTCAGACACGTGAACAGTGTATGATCAGCCACGTGATCAGTGCATGATATCCAAGTGATCAGTGCATGATCATCACGTGATCAGTGTATGATCAGCCACGTGAACAGTGCATGCTCAGTCACGTGATCTGGGCCTGCTGAGCTGCGTGATTACTGTCTGCTCATCTGCTTGACAATTGCCAGCTGTGCTGCGTAATTCCTGCCTGCTCAGCTGCTTGATTATTGCCAGCTGAGCAGCATGATTCCTCACACCTGAGTTCCATGATTATTGCCTGCTGACTGTTTGATTCGTGCCTACTCAGCTCTTTGTTTATTGCCTCCAGAGGCACATGATCAGTGTATGATAGCAAACATGATCAGCGCATGATCAGTCACATGATCAGCGCCATTAAGTCACGTGATCACTACATGATAGTCATGTGATCAGTCCATGCTCAGTCACGGTATCAGTGCATGATCAGCCACGTGATCAGTGCATGATCTGTCACAAGATTAGTGTATGATCATCCACGTGATCAGTGCATGGGCAGTCATGTGATCAGTGCATGATATAGACGTGAACAGTGCATGATCAGTCTCGTGATCAGTGCATGATAGCCACGTGATCAGTGCATGATCAGTCACCTGATGGGTGTATGATCATTCACGTGACCTGTACATGGTAGCTACATGATCATTGCATGATCAGCCACGTGAGTAGTTCATGATAGCCACGTGATCACTGCATGATCAGTCACGTGATCAGTGCATGATCAGTCATGTGACCAGTACATGGTAGCTGCGTGATCATGGCATGATCAGCCACGTGAGCAGTGCATGATAGCCACGTGATCAGTGCATGATCAGACACGTGATCAGTGCATGATCAGTCACGTGATCAGTGCATGATCAGGCACGTGATCAGTGCATGTCAGCCACGTGATCAGTGCATGATAGCCACGTGATCAGTGCATGATCAGTCACGTGATCAGTGCATGATCAGTTACGTGATCAGTGTATGATCAGCCACGTGATCAGTGCATGATCAGCCACGTGATCAGTGCATGATCAATTACGTGATCAGTGCATGATCAGTCACGTGACCAGTACATGGTAGCTACGTGATCATTGCATGATCAGCCACGTGATCAGTGCATGATAGCCACGTGATCAGTGCATGATAGCCACGTGGTCAGTGCATGATCAGTCATGTGATACGTGTGTGATCAGCCACGTGATCAGTGCATGATATCCACGTGATCAGTGCATGACAGCCACGTGATCAGTGCATGAGAGCCACGGATCAGTGCATGATCAGTCACGTGATCATGTGTGATCAGCCACGTGATCAGTGCATGATGAGCCACGTGATCAGTGCATGATCAATTACGTGATCAGTGCATGATCAGTCACGTGACCAGTACATGGTTGCTACGTGATCGTTGCATGATCAGCCACGTGAGCAGTGCATGATAGCCACGTGATCAGTGCATGATCAGTCACGTGATCAGTACATGATCAGTCACGTGAACAGTGCATGATCATTTACGTGATCAGTGCATGATCAGTCACGTGACCAGTATATGGTTGCTACGTGATCATTCCATGACAGCCACGTGAGCAGTGCATGATAGCCACGTGATGTGTGCATGAGTTACGTGAGCAGTATGATCAGCCACGTGATCAGTGCATGAGTGCCACGTGATCAGTGCATGATATGTCACGTGACAGTGTGTGATCAGCCACGTGATCAGTGCATGATCAGCCACGTGATCAGTGCATGATAGCCACGTGATCAGTGCATGATCAGTCACGTGATCAGTGCATGATCAGCCACGTGATCAGTGCATGATCAGTCACGTGATCAGTGCATGATCAGCCACGTGATCAGTGCATGATAGTCATGTGATCAGTGCATGATATAGACGTGATCAGTGCATGATCAGCCACGTGATCAGTGCATGATAGCCACGTGATCAGTGCATGATCAATCACCTGATCAGTGTATGATCATTCACGTGACCTGTACATAGTAGCTACATGATCATTGCATGATCAGCCACGTGAGTAGTGCATGATAGCCACGTGATCAGTGCATGATCAGTCAAGTGATCAGTGCATGATCAGTCATGTGACCAGTACATGGTAGCTGCGTGATCATGGCATGATCAGCCACGTGATCAGTGCATGATAGCCACGTGATCAGTGCATGATCAGACGTGATCAGTGCATGATCAGTCACGTGATCAGTGCATGATCAGCCACGTGATCAGTGCATGATCAGTCACGTGATCAGTGCATGATCAGCCACGTGATCAGTGCATGATCAATCACGTGATCAGTGCATGATCAGCCACGTGATCAGTGCATGATAGCACGTGATCAGTGCATGATCAGTCACGTGATCAGTGCATGATCAGTTATGTGATCAGTGCATGATCAGCCACGTGATCAGTGCATGATCAGCCACGTGATCAGTGCATGATCAATTACGTGCTCAGTGCATGATCAGTCACGTGACCAGTACATGGTAGCTACGTGATCATTGCCTGATCAGCCACGTGATCAGTGCATGATAGCCACGTGATCAGTGCATGATAGCCACGTGATCAGTGCATGATCAGTCATGTGATACGTGTGTGATCAGCCACGTGATCAGTGCATGATATCCACGTGATCAGTGCATGACAGCCACGTGATCAGTGCATGAGAGCCACGTGATCAGTGCATGATCAGTCACGTGATACATGTGTGATCAGCCACGTGATCAGTGCATGATGAGCCACGTGATCAGTGCAGGATCAATTACGTGATCAGTGCATGATCAGTCACGTGACCAGTACATGGTTGCTACGTGATCGTTGCGTGATCAGCCACGTGAGCAGAGCATGATAGCCACGTGATCAGTGCATGATCAGTCACGTGATCAGTACATGATCAGTCACGTGAACAGTGCATGATCATTTACGTGATCTTTGCATGATCAGTCACGTTACCAGTATATGGTTGCTACTTGATCATTCCATGACGAGCCACGTGAGCAGTGCATGATAGCCACGTGATGTGTGCATGAGTTACGTGAGCAGAGTATGATCAGCCACGTGATCAGTGCATGAGTGCCACGTGATCAGTGCATGATATGTCACGTGACAGGTGTGTGATCAGCCACGTGAACAGTGCATGTTCAGCCACGTGATCAGTGCATGATAGCCACGTGATCAGTGCATGATCAGTTACGTGAGCAGTGTATGATCAGCCACGTGATCAGTGCATGGTCAGACACGTGAACAGTGTATGATCAGCCACGTGATCAGTGCATGATATCCAAGTGATCAGTGCATGATCATCACGTGATCAGTGTATGATCAGCCACGTGAACAGTGCATGCTCAGTCACGTGATCTGGGCCTGCTGAGCTGCGTGATTACTGTCTGCTCATCTGCTTGACAATTGCCAGCTGAGCTGCACGATTCCTGCCTGTCATCTGCTTGACAATTGCCAGCTGTGCTGCGTAATTCCTGCCTGCTCAGCTGCTTGATTATTGCCAGCTGAGCAGCATGATTCCTCACACCTGAGTTCCATGATTATTGCCTGCTGACTGTTTGATTCGTGCCTACTCAGCTCTTTGTTTATTGCCTCCAGAGGCACATGATCAGTGTATGATAGCAAACATGATCAGCGCATGATCAGTCACATGATCAGCGCCATTAAGTCACGTGATCACTACATGATAGTCATGTGATCAGTCCATGCTCAGTCATGGTATCAGTGCATGATCAGCCACGTGATCAGTGCATGATCTATCACAAGATTAGTGTATGATCATCCACGTGATCAGTGCACGGGCAGTCATGTGATCAGTGCATGATATAGGCGTGAACAGTGCATGATCAGTCTAGTGATCAGTGCATGATAGCCACGTGATCAGTGCATGATCAGTCACCTGATGGGTGTATGATCATTCACGTGACCTGTACATGGTAGCTACATGATCATTGCATGATCAGCCACGTGAGTAGTTCATGATAGCCACGTGATCACTGCATGATCAGTCACGTGATCAGTGCATGATCAGTCATGTGACCAGTACATGGTAGCTGCGTGATCATGGCATGATCAGCCACGTGAGCAGTGCATGATAGCCACGTGATCAGTGCATGATCAGACACGAGATCAGTGCATGATCAGTCACGTGATCAGTGCATGATCAGGCACGTGATCAGTGTATGTCCAGCCACGTGATCAGTGCATGATAGCCACGTGATCAGTGCATGATCAGTCACGTGATCAGTGCATGATCAGCCACGTGATCAGTGCATGATCGCTCGTGATCAGTGCATGATCAGCCACGTGATCAGTGCATGATAACCATGTGATCAGTGCATGATCAGCACGTGATCAGTGCATGATCAGCCACGTGATCAGTGCATGATCAGCCACGTGATCAGTGCATGATCAGCCACGTGATCAGTGCATGATCAGCCACGTGATCAGTGCATGATCAGCACGTGATCAGTGTATGTCAGCCACGTGATCAGTGCATGATAGCCACGTGATCAGTGCATGATCAGTCACGTGATCAGTGCATGATCAGTCATGTGATCAGTGCATGATCAGCCACGTGATCAGTGCATGATCAGCCGCGTGATCAGTGCATGATCAATTCGTGATCAGTGCATGATCAGTCGCGTGACCAGTGCATGGTAGCTACGTGATCATTGCCTGATCAGCCACGTGATCAGTGCATGATAGCCACGTGATCAGTGCATGATAGCCACGTGATCAGTGCATGATCAGTCATGTGATCGTGTGTGATCAGCCACATGATCAGTGCATGATATCCACGTGATCAGTGCATGACAGCCACAGTGCATGAGAGCCACGGATCAGTGCATGATCAGTCACGTGATACATGTGTGATCAGCCACGTGATCAGTGCATGATGAGCCACGTGATCAGTGCAGGATCAATCGTGATCAGTGCATGATCAGTCACGTGACCAGTACATGGTTGCTACGTGATCGTTGCATGATCAGCCACGTGAGCAGAGCATGATAGCCACGTGGTCGGTGCATGATCAGTCACGTGATCAGTGCATGATCAGTCACGTGAACAGTGCATGATCATTCGTGATCTTTGCATGATCAGTCACGTTACCGGTATATGGTTGCTACGTGATCATTCCATGAGCCACGTGAGCAGTGCATGATAGCCACGTGATGTGTGCATGAGTTACGTGAGCAGAGTATGATCGGCCACGTGATCAGTGCATGAGTGCCACGTGATCAGTGCATGATATATCACGTGACAGGTGTGTGATCAGCCACGTGAACAGTGCATGTTCAGCCACGTGATCAGTGCATGATAGCCACGTGATCAGTGCATGATCAGTTACGTGAGCAGTGTATGATCAGCCACGTGATCAGTGCATGGTCAGACACGTGGACAGTGTATGATCAGCCACGTGATCAGTGCATGATATCCAAGTGATCAGTGCATGATCATCACGTGATCAGTGTATGATCAGCCACGTGAACAGTGCATGCTCGGTCACGTGATCTGGGCCTGCTGAGCTGCGTGATTACTGTCTGCTCATCTGCTTGACAATTGCCAGCTGAGCTGCGCGATTCCTGCCTGTCATCTGCTTGACAATTGCCAGCTGTGCTGCGTAATTCCTGCCTGCTCAGCTGCTTGATTATTGCCAGCTGAGCAGCATGATTCCTCACACCTGAGTTCCATGATTATTGCCTGCTGACTGTTTGATTCGTGCCTACTCAGCTCTTTGTTTATTGCCTCCAGAGGCACATGATCAGTGTATGATAGCAAACATGATCAGCGCATGATCAGTCACATGATCAGCGCCATTAAGTCACGTGATCACTACATGATAGTCATGTGATCAGTCCATGCTCAGTCACGGTATCAGTGCATGATCAGCCACGTGATCAGTGCATGATCTGTCACAAGATTAGTGTATGATCATCCACGTGATCAGTGCACGGGCAGTCATGTGATCAGTGCATGATATAGGCGTGAACAGTGCATGATCAGTCTCGTGATCAGTGCATGATAGCCACGTGATCAGTGCATGATCAGTCACCTGATGGGTGTATGATCATTCACGTGACCTGTACATGGTAGCTACATGATCATTGCATGATCAGCCACGTGAGTAGTTCATGATAGCCACGTGATCACTGCATGATCAGTCACGTGATCAGTGCATGATCAGTCATGTGACCAGTACATGGTAGCTGCGTGATCATGGCATGATCAGCCACGTGAGCAGTGCATGATAGCCACGTGATCAGTGCATGATCAGACACGAGATCAGTGCATGATCAGTCACGTGATCAGTGCATGACCAGCCGCGTGATCAGTGTATGTCCAGCCAAGTGATCAGTGCATGATAGCCACGTGATCAGTGCATGATCAGTCACGTGATCAGTGCATGATCAGTTATGTGATCAGTGTATGATCAGCCACGTGATCAGTGCATGATCAGCCACATGATCAGTGCATGATCAATTGCGTGATCAGTGCATGATCAGTCACGTGACCAGTACATGGTAGCTACGTGATCATTGCCTGATCAGCCACGTGATCAGTGCATGATAGCCACGTGATCAGTGCATGATAGCCACGTGATCAGTGCATGATCAGTCATGTGATCGTGTGTGATCAGCCACGTGATCAGTGCATGATATCCACGTGATCAGTGCATGACAGCCGCGTGATCAGTGCATGAGAGCCGCGGGATCAGTGCATGATCAGTCACGTGATACATGTGTGATCAGCCACGTGATCAGTGCATGATGAGCCACGTGATCAGTGCAGGATCAATTGCGTGATCAGTGCATGATCAGTCACGTGACCAGTACATGGTTGCTCGTGATCGTTGCATGATCAGCCACGTGAGCAGAGCATGATAGCCACGTGGTCAGTGCATGATCAGTCACGTGATCAGTACATGATCAGTCACGTGAACAGTGCATGATCATTCGTGATCTTTGCATGATCAGTCACGTTACCAGTATATGGTTGCTACGTGATCATTCCATGACGAGCCACGTGAGCAGTGCATGATAGCCACGTGATGTGTGCATGAGTTACGTGAGCAGAGTATGATCAGCCACGTGATCAGTGCATGAGTGCCACGTGATCAGTGCATGATATGTCACGTGACAGGTGTGTGATCAGCCACGTGAACAGTGCATGTTCAGCCACGTGATCAGTGCATGATAGCCACGTGATCAGTGCATGATCAGTTACGTGAGCAGTGTATGATCAGCCACGTGATCAGTGCATGGTCAGACACGTGAACAGTGTATGATCAGCCACGTGATCAGTGCATGATATCCAAGTGATCGGTGCATGATCATCACGTGATCAGTGTATGATCAGCCACGTGAACAGTGCATGCTCAGTCACGTGATCTGGGCCTGCTGAGCTGCGTGATTACTGTCTGCTCATCTGCTTGACAATTGCCAGCTGAGCTGCACGATTCCTGCCTGTCATCTGCTTGACAATTGCCAGCTGTGCTGCGTAATTCCTGCCTGCTCAGCTGCTTGATTATTGCCAGCTGAGCAGCATGATTCCTCACACCTGAGTTCCATGATTATTGCCTGCTGACTGTTTGATTCGTGCCTACTCAGCTCTTTGTTTATTGCCTCCAGAGGCACATGATCAGTGTATGATAGCAAACATGATCAGCGCATGATCAGTCACATGATCAGCGCCATTAAGTCACGTGATCACTACATGATAGTCATGTGATCAGTCCATGCTCAGTCACGGTATCAGTGCATGATCAGCCACGTGATCAGTGCATGATCTGTCACAAGATTAGTGTATGATCATCCACGTGATCAGTGCACGGGCAGTCATGTGATCAGTGCATGATATAGACGTGAACAGTGCATGATCAGTCTCGTGATCCGTGCATGATAGCCACGTGATCAGTGCATGATCAGTCACCTGATGGGTGTATGATCATTCACGTGACCTGTACATGGTAGCTACATGATCATTGCATGATCAGCCACGTGAGTAGTTCATGATAGCCACGTGATCACTGCATGATCAGTCACGTGATCAGTGCATGATCAGTCATGTGACCAGTACATGGTAGCTGCGTGATCATGGCATGATCAGCCACGTGAGCAGTGCATGATAGCCACGTGATCAGTGCATGATCAGACACGAGATCAGTGCATGATCAGTCACGTGATCAGTGCATGATCAGCCACGTGATCAGTGCATGACCAGCACGTGATCAGTGTATGTCCAGCCAAGTGATCAGTGCATGATAGCCACGTGATCAGTGCATGATCAGTCACGTGATCAGTGCATGATCAGTTATGTGATCAGTGTATGATCAGCCGCGTGATCAGTGCATGATCAGCCACATGATCAGTGCATGATCAATTACGTGCTCAGTGCATGATCAGTCACGTGACCAGTACATGGTAGCTACGTGATAATTGCCTGATCAGACACGTGATCAGTGCATGATAGCCACGTGATCAGTGCATGATAGCCACGTGATCAGTGCATGATCAGTCATGTGATACGTGTGTGATCAGCCACGTGATCAGTGCATGATATCCACGTGATCAGTGCATGACAGCCACGTGATCAGTGCATGAGAGCCACGGGATCAGTGCATGATCAGTCACGTGATACATGTGTGATCAGCCACGTGATCAGTGCATGATGAGCCACGTGATCAGTGCAGGATCAATTCGTGATCAGTGCATGATCAGTCACGTGACCAGTACATGGTTGCTACGTGATCGTTGCATGATCAGCCACGTGAGCAGAGCATGATAGCCACGTGGTCAGTGCATGATCAGTCACGTGATCAGTACATGATCAGTCACGTGAACAGTGCATGATCATTTCGTGATCTTTGCATGATCAGTCACGTTACCAGTATATGGTTGCTACGTGATCATTCCATGACGAGCCACGTGAGCAGTGCATGATAGCCACGTGATGTGTGCATGAGTTACGTGAGCAGAGTATGATCAGCCACGTGATCAGTGCATGAGTGCCACGTGATCAGTGCATGATATGTCACGTGACAGGTGTGTGATCAGCCACGTGAACAGTGCATGTTCAGCCACGTGATCAGTGCATGATAGCCACGTGATCAGTGCATGATCAGTTACGTGAGCAGTGTATGATCAGCCACGTGATCAGTGCATGGTCAGACACGTGAACAGTGTATGATCAGCCACGTGATCAGTGCATGATATCCAAGTGATCAGTGCATGATCATCACGTGATCAGTGTATGATCAGCCACGTGAACAGTGCATGCTCAGTCACGTGATCTGGGCCTGCTGAGCTGCGTGATTACTGTCTGCTCATCTGCTTGACAATTGCCAGCTGAGCTGCACGATTCCTGCCTGTCATCTGCTTGACAATTGCCAGCTGTGCTGCGTAATTCCTGCCTGCTCAGCTGCTTGATTATTGCCAGCTGAGCAGCATGATTCCTCACACCTGAGTTCCATGATTATTGCCTGCTGACTGTTTGATTCGTGCCTACTCAGCTCTTTGTTTATTGCCTCCAGAGGCACATGATCAGTGTATGATAGCAAACATGATCAGCGCATGATCAGTCACATGATCAGCGCCATTAAGTCACGTGATCACTACATGATAGTCATGTGATCAGTCCATGCTCAGTCACGGTATCAGTGCATGATCAGCCACGTGATCAGTGCATGATCTGTCACAAGATTAGTGTATGATCATCCACGTGATCAGTGCGGGCAGTCATGTGATCAGTGCATGATATAGACGTGAACAGTGCATGATCATTCTCGTGATCCGTGCATGATAGCCACGTGATCAGTGCATGATCAGTCACCTGATGGGTGTATGATCATTCACGTGACCTGTACATGGTAGCTACATGATCATTGCATGTTCAGCCACGTGAGTAGTTCATGATAGCCACGTGATCACTGCATGATCAGTCACGTGATCAGTGCATGATCAGTCATGTGACCAGTACATGGTAGCTGCGTGATCATGGCATGATCAGCCACGTGAGCAGTGCATGATAGCCACGTGATCAGTGCATGATCAGACACGAGATCAGTGCATGATCAGTCACGTGATCAGTGCATGATCAGCCACGTGATCAGTGTATGTCCAGCCAAGTGATCAGTGCATGATAGCCACGTGATCAGTGCATGATCAGTCACGTGATCAGTGCATGATCAGTTATGTGATCAGTGTATGATCAGCCACGTGATCAGTGCATGATCAGCCACATGATCAGTGCATGATCAATTACGTGCTCAGTGCATGATCAGTTACGTGACCAGTACATGGTAGCTACGTGATCATTGCCTGATCAGCCACGTGATCAGTGCATGATAGCCACGTGATCAGTGCATGATAGCCACGTGATCAGTGCATGATCAGTCATGTGATACGTGTGTGATCAGCCACGTGATCAGTGCATGATATCCACGTGATCAGTGCATGACAGCCACGTGATCAGTGCATGAGAGCCACGGGATCAGTGCATGATCAGTCACGTGATACATGTGTGATCAGCCACGTGATCAGTGCATGATGAGCCACGTGATCAGTGCAGGATCAATTACGTGATCAGTGCATGATCAGTCACGTGACCAGTACATGGTTGCTCGTGATCGTTGCATGATCAGCCACGTGAGCAGAGCATGATAGCCGCGTGGTCAGTGCATGATCAGTCACGTGATCAGTACATGATCAGTCACGTGAACAGTGCATGATCATTTACGTGATCTTTGCATGATCAGTCACGTTACCAGTATATGGTTGCTACGTGATCATTCCATGACGAGCCACGTGAGCAGTGCATGATAGCCACGTGATGTGTGCATGAGTTACGTGAGCAGAGTATGATCAGCCACGTGATCAGTGCATGAGTGCCACGTGATCAGTGCATGATATGTCACGTGACAGGTGTGTGATCAGCCACGTGAACAGTGCATGTTCAGCCACGTGATCAGTGCATGATAGCCACGTGATCAGTGCATGATCAGTTACGTGAGCAGTGTATGATCAGCCACGTGATCAGTGCATGGTCAGACACGTGAACAGTGTATGATCAGCCACGTGATCAGTGCATGATATCCAAGTGATCAGTGCATGATCATCACGTGATCAGTGTATGATCAGCCACGTGAACAGTGCATGCTCAGTCACGTGATCTGGGCCTGCTGAGCTGCGTGATTACTGTCTGCTCATCTGCTTGACAATTGCCAGCTGAGCTGCACGATTCCTGCCTGTCATCTGCTTGACAATTGCCAGCTGTGCTGCGTAATTCCTGCCTGCTCAGCTGCTTGATTATTGCCAGCTGAGCAGCATGATTCCTCACACCTGAGTTCCATGATTGTGCCTGCTGACTGTTTGATTCGTGCCTACTCAGCTCTTTGTTTATTGCCTCCAGAGGCACATGATCAGTGTATGATAGCAAACATGATCAGCGCATGATCAGTCACATGATCAGCGCCATTAAGTCACGTGATCACTACATGATAGTCATGTGATCAGTCCATGCTCAGTCACGGTATCAGTGCATGATCAGCCACGTGATCAGTGCATGATCTGTCACAAGATTAGTGTATGATCATCCACGTGATCAGTGCACGGGCAGTCATGTGATCAGTGCATGATATAGACGTGAACAGTGCATGATCAGTCTCGTGATCCGTGCATGATAGCCACGTGATCAGTGCATGATCAGTCACCTGATGGGTGTATGATCATTCACGTGACCTGTACATGGTAGCTACATGATCATTGCATGATCAGCCACGTGAGTAGTTCATGATAGCCACGTGATCACTGCATGATCAGTCACGTGATCAGTGCATGATCAGTCATGTGACCAGTACATGGTAGCTGCGTGATCATGGCATGATCAGCCACGTGAGCAGTGCATGATAGCCACGTGATCAGTGCATGATCAGACCACGAGATCAGTGCATGATCAGTCACGTGATCAGTGCATGATCAGCCACGTGATCAGTGCATGACCAGGCACGTGATCAGTGTATGTCCAGCCAAGTGATCAGTGCATGATAGCCACGTGATCAGTGCATGATCAGTCACGTGATCAGTGCATGATCAGTTATGTGATCAGTGTATGATCAGCCACGTGATCAGTGCATGATCAGCCACATGATCAGTGCATGATCAATTACGTGCTCAGTGCATGATCAGTCACGTGACCAGTACATGGTAGCTCGTGATCATTGCCTGATCAGCCACGTGATCAGTGCATGATAGCCACGTGATCAGTGCATGATAGCCACGTGATCAGTGCATGATCAGTCATGTGATACGTGTGTGATCAGCCACGTGATCAGTGCATGATATCCACGTGATCAGTGCATGACAGCCACGTGATCAGTGCATGAGAGCCACGGGATCAGTGCATGATCAGTCACGTGATACATGTGTGATCAGCCACGTGATCAGTGCATGATGAGCCACGTGATCAGTGCAGGATCAATTCGTGATCAGTGCATGATCAGTCACGTGACCAGTACATGGTTGCTACGTGATCGTTGCATGATCAGCCACGTGAGCAGAGCATGATAGCCACGTGGTCAGTGCATGATCAGTCGCGTGATCAGTACATGATCAGTCGCGTGAACAGTGCATGATCATTTACGTGATCTTTGCATGATCAGTCACGTTACCAGTATATGGTTGCTACGTGATCATTCCATGACGAGCCACGTGAGCAGTGCATGATAGCCACGTGATGTGTGCATGAGTTACGTGAGCAGAGTATGATCAGCCACGTGATCAGTGCATGAGTGCCACGTGATCAGTGCATGATATGTCACGTGACAGGTGTGTGATCAGCCACGTGAACAGTGCATGTTCAGCCACGTGATCAGTGCATGATAGCCACGTGATCAGTGCATGATCAGTTACGTGAGCAGTGTATGATCAGCCACGTGATCAGTGCATGGTCAGACACGTGAACAGTGTATGATCAGCCACGTGATCAGTGCATGATATCCAAGTGATCAGTGCATGATCATCACGTGATCAGTGTATGATCAGCCACGTGAACAGTGCATGCTCAGTCACGTGATCTGGGCCTGCTGAGCTGCGTGATTACTGTCTGCTCATCTGCTTGACAATTGCCAGCTGAGCTGCACGATTCCTGCCTGTCATCTGCTTGACAATTGCCAGCTGTGCTGCGTAATTCCTGCCTGCTCAGCTGCTTGATTATTGCCAGCTGAGCAGCATGATTCCTCACACCTGAGTTCCATGATTATTGCCTGCTGACTGTTTGATTCGTGCCTACTCAGCTCTTTGTTTATTGCCTCCAGAGGCACATGATCAGTGTATGATAGCAAACATGATCAGCGCATGATCAGTCACATGATCAGCGCCATTAAGTCACGTGATCACTACATGATAGTCATGTGATCAGTCCATGCTCAGTCACGGTATCAGTGCATGATCAGCCACGTGATCAGTGCATGATCTGTCACAAGATTAGTGTATGATCATCCACGTGATCAGTGCACGGGCAGTCATGTGATCAGTGCATGATATAGGCGTGAACAGTGCATGATCAGTCTCGTGATCAGTGCATGATAGCCACGTGATCAGTGCATGATCAGTCACCTGATGGGTGTATGATCATTCACGTGACCTGTACATGGTAGCTACATGATCATTGCATGATCAGCCACGTGAGTAGTTCATGATAGCCACGTGATCACTGCATGATCAGTCACGTGATCAGTGCATGATCAGTCATGTGACCAGTACATGGTAGCTGCGTGATCATGGCATGATCAGCCACGTGAGCAGTGCATGATAGCCACGTGATCAGTGCATGATCAGACACGAGATCAGTGCATGATCAGTCACGTGATCAGTGCATGATCAGCCACGTGATCAGTGCATGATCCAGCCAAGTGATCAGTGCATGATAGCCACGTGATCAGTGCATGATCAGTCACGTGATCAGTGCATGATCAGTTATGTGATCAGTGTATGATCAGCCACGTGATCAGTGCATGATCAGCCACATGATCAGTGCATGATCAATTACGTGCTCAGTGCATGATCAGTCACGTGACCAGTACATGGTAGCTACGTGATCATTGCCTGATCAGCCACGTGATCAGTGCATGATAGCCACGTGATCAGTGCATGATAGCCACGTGATCAGTGCATGATCAGTCATGTGATACGTGTGTGATCAGCCACGTGATCAGTGCATGATATCCACGTGATCAGTGCATGACAGCCACGTGATCAGTGCATGAGAGCCACGGGATCAGTGCATGATCAGTCACGTGATACATGTGTGATCAGCCACGTGATCAGTGCATGATGAGCCACGTGATCAGTGCAGGATCAATTACGTGATCAGTGCATGATCAGTCACGTGACCAGTACATGGTTGCTACGTGATCGTTGCATGATCAGCCACGTGAGCAGAGCATGATAGCCACGTGGTCAGTGCATGATCAGTCACGTGATCAGTACATGATCAGTCACGTGAACAGTGCATGATCATTTACGTGATCTTTGCATGATCAGTCACGTTACCAGTATATGGTTGCTACGTGATCATTCCATGACGAGCCACGTGAGCAGTGCATGATAGCCACGTGATGTGTGCATGAGTTACGTGAGCAGAGTATGATCAGCCACGTGATCAGTGCATGAGTGCCACGTGATCAGTGCATGATATGTCGCGTGACAGGTGTGTGATCAGCCACGTGAACAGTGCATGTTCAGCCACGTGATCAGTGCATGATAGCCACGTGATCAGTGCATGATCAGTTACGTGAGCAGTGTATGATCAGCCACGTGATCAGTGCATGGTCAGACACGTGAACAGTGTATGATCAGCCACGTGATCAGTGCATGATATCCAAGTGATCAGTGCATGATCATCACGTGATCAGTGTATGATCAGCCACGTGAACAGTGCATGCTCAGTCACGTGATCTGGGCCTGCTGAGCTGCGTGATTACTGTCTGCTCATCTGCTTGACAATTGCCAGCTGAGCTGCACGATTCCTGCCTGTCATCTGCTTGACAATTGCCAGCTGTGCTGCGTAATTCCTGCCTGCTCAGCTGCTTGATTATTGCCAGCTGAGCAGCATGATTCCTCACACCTGAGTTCCATGATTATTGCCTGCTGACTGTTTGATTCGTGCCTACTCAGCTCTTTGTTTATTGCCTCCAGAGGCACATGATCAGTGTATGATAGCAAACATGATCAGCGCATGATCAGTCACATGATCAGCGCCATTAAGTCACGTGATCACTACATGATAGTCATGTGATCAGTCCATGCTCAGTCACGGTATCAGTGCATGATCAGCCACGTGATCAGTGCATGATCTGTCACAAGATTAGTGTATGATCATCCACGTGATCAGTGCACGGGCAGTCATGTGATCAGTGCATGATATAGGCGTGAACAGTGCATGATCAGTCTCGTGATCCGTGCATGATAGCCACGTGATCAGTGCATGATCAGTCACCTGATGGGTGTATGATCATTCACGTGACCTGTACATGGTAGCTACATGATCATTGCATGATCAGCCACGTGAGTAGTTCATGATAGCCACGTGATCACTGCATGATCAGTCACGTGATCAGTGCATGATCAGTCATGTGACCAGTACATGGTAGCTGCGTGATCATGGCATGATCAGCCACGTGAGCAGTGCATGATAGCCACGTGATCAGTGCATGATCAGTCGCGTGATCAGTGCATGATCAGTCACGTGATCAGTGCATGATCAGCCACGTGATCAGTGCATGATCAGTCACGTGATCAGTGCATGATCAGCCACGTGATCAGTGCATGACCAGGCACGTGATCAGTGTATGATCAGCCACGTGATCAGTGCATGATAGCCACGTGATCAGTGCATGATCAGTCACGTGATCAGTGCATGATCAGTTACGTGATCAGTGTATGATCAGCCACGTGATCAGTGCATGATCAGCCACGTGATCAGTGCATGATCAATTACGTGATCAGTGCATGATCAGTCACGTGACCAGTACATGGTAGCTACGTGATCATTGCCTGATCAGCCACGTGATCAGTGCATGATCAGCCACGTGATCAGTGCATGATAGCCACGTGATCAGTGCATGATCAGTCACGTGATCCGTGTGTGATCAGCCACGTGATCAGTGCATGATATCCGCGTGATCAGTGCATGACAGCCACGTGATCAGTGCATGATCAGCCACGTGATCAGTGCATGATCAGTCACGTGATACATGTGTGATCAGCCACGTGATCAGTGCATGATGAGCCGCGTGATCAGTGCAGGATCAATTGCGTGATCAGTGCATGATCAGTCACGTGACCAGTACATGGTTGCTACGTGATCAGTTGCATGATCAGCCACGTGAGCAGAGCATGATAGCCACGTGGTCAGTGCATGATCAGTCACGTGATCAGTACATGATCAGTCACGTGAACAGTGCATGATCATTTACGTGATCTGCATGATCAGTCACGTGACCAGTATATGGTTGCTACGTGATCATTCCATGACAGCCACGTGAGCAGTGCATGATAGCCACGTGATCAGTGCATGAGTTACGTGAGCAGTATGATCAGCCACGTGATCAGTGCATGAGTGCCACGTGATCAGTGCATGATATGTCACGTGACAGGTGCATGATCAGCCACGTGAACAGTGCATGTTCAGCCACGTGATCAGTGCATGATAGCCACGTGATCAGTGCATGATCAGTCACGTGATGGGTGTATGATCATTCACGTGACCAGTGCATGGTAGCTACGTGATCAGTGCATGATCAGACGTGATAGTTCGCATGATACCACGGTCAGTGCATGATCAGTCACGTGATCAGTGCATGATCAGTCATGTGACCAGTACATGGTAGCTGCGTGATCATGGCATGATCAGCCACGTGAGCAGTGCATGATAGCCACGTGATCAGTGCATGATCAGACCCGAGATCAGTGCATGATCAGTCACGTGATCAGTGCATGATCAGACGGATCAGTGCATGATCATCAGTGCGTGATCAGCCCGTGATCAGTGCATGAGGCACGTGATCAGTGTATGTCCAGCCAAGTGATCAGTGCATGATAGCCACGTGATCAGTGCATGATCAGTCCACGTGATCAGTGCATGATCAGTTATGTGATCAGTGTATGATCAGCCACGTGATCAGTGCATGATCAGCCACGTGATCAGTGCATGATCAATTACGTGCTCAGTGCATGATCAGTCACGTGACCAGTACATGGTAGCTCACGTGATCATTGCCTGATCAGCCACGTGATCAGTGCATGCATGTAGCCACGTGATCAGTGCATGATCAGTCATGTGATACGTGTGTGATCAGCCACGTGATCAGTGCATGATATCCACGTGATCAGTGCATGACAGCCACGTGATCAGTGCATGAGAGCCACGGGATCAGTGCATGATCAGTCACGTGATACATGTGTGATCAGCCACGTGATCAGTGCATGATGAGCCACGTGATCAGTGCAGGATCAATTGCGTGATCAGTGCATGATCAGTCACGTGACCAGTACATGGTTGCTACGTGATCGTTGCATGATCAGCCACGTGAGCAGAGCATGATAGCCACGTGGTCAGTGCATGATCAGTCACGTGATCAGTACATGATCAGTCACGTGAACAGTGCATGATCATTTACGTGATCTTTGCATGATCAGTCACGTTACCAGTATATGGTTGCTACGTGATCATTCCATGACGAGCCACGTGAGCAGTGCATGATAGCCACGTGATGTGTGCATGAGTTACGTGAGCAGAGTATGATCAGCCACGTGATCAGTGCATGAGTGCCACGTGATCAGTGCATGATATGTCACGTGACAGGTGTGTGATCAGCCACGTGAACAGTGCATGTTCAGCCACGTGATCAGTGCATGATAGCCACGTGATCAGTGCATGATCAGTTACGTGAGCAGTGTATGATCAGCCACGTGATCAGTGCATGGTCAGACACGTGAACAGTGTATGATCAGCCACGTGATCAGTGCATGATATCCAAGTGATCAGTGCATGATCATCACGTGATCAGTGTATGATCAGCCACGTGAACAGTGCATGCTCAGTCACGTGATCTGGGCCTGCTGAGCTGCGTGATTACTGTCTGCTCATCTGCTTGACAATTGCCAGCTGAGCTGCACGATTCCTGCCTGTCATCTGCTTGACAATTGCCAGCTGTGCTGCGTAATTCCTGCCTGCTCAGCTGCTTGATTATTGCCAGCTGAGCAGCATGATTCCTCACACCTGAGTTCCATGATTATTGCCTGCTGACTGTTTGATTCGTGCCTACTCAGCTCTTTGTTTATTGCCTCCAGAGGCACATGATCAGTGTATGATAGCAAACATGATCAGCGCATGATCAGTCACATGATCAGCGCCATTAAGTCACGTGATCACTACATGATAGTCATGTGATCAGTCCATGCTCAGTCACGGTATCAGTGCATGATCAGCCACGTGATCAGTGCATGATCTGTCACAAGATTAGTGTATGATCATCCACGTGATCAGTGCACGGGCAGTCATGTGATCAGTGCATGATATAGGCGTGAACAGTGCATGATCAGTCTCGTGATCCGTGCATGATAGCCACGTGATCAGTGCATGATCAGTCACCTGATGGGTGTATGATCATTCACGTGACCTGTACATGGTAGCTACATGATCATTGCATGATCAGCCACGTGAGTAGTTCATGATAGCCACGTGATCACTGCATGATCAGTCACGTGATCAGTGCATGATCAGTCATGTGACCAGTACATGGTAGCTGCGTGATCATGGCATGATCAGCCACGTGAGCAGTGCATGATAGCCACGTGATCAGTGCATGATCAGACACGAGATCAGTGCATGATCAGTCACGTGATCAGTGCATGATCGAGCCACGTGATCAGTGTATGTCCAGCCAAGTGATCAGTGCATGATAGCCACGTGATCAGTGCATGATCAGTCACGTGATCAGTGCATGATCAGTTATGTGATCAGTGTATGATCAGCCACGTGATCAGTGCATGATCAGCCACATGATCAGTGCATGATCAATTACGTGCTCAGTGCATGATCAGTCACGTGACCAGTACATGGTAGCTCGTGATCATTGCCTGATCAGCCACGTGATCAGTGCATGATAGCCACGTGATCAGTGCATGATAGCCGCGTGATCAGTGCATGATCAGTCATGTGATACGTGTGTGATCAGCCGCGTGATCAGTGCATGATATCCACGTGATCAGTGCATGACAGCCACGTGATCAGTGCATGAAGCCACGGGATCAGTGCATGATCAGTCACGTGATACATGTGTGATCAGCCACGTGATCAGTGCATGATGAGCCACGTGATCAGTGCAGGATCAATTACGTGATCAGTGCATGATCAGTCGCGTGACCAGTACATGGTTGCTACGTGATCGTTGCATGATCAGCCACGTGAGCAGAGCATGATAGCCACGTGGTCAGTGCATGATCAGTCACGTGATCAGTACATGATCAGTCACGTGAACAGTGCATGATCATTTGCGTGATCTTTGCATGATCAGTCACGTTACCAGTATATGGTTGCTACGTGATCATTCCATGACGAGCCACGTGAGCAGTGCATGATAGCCACGTGATGTGTGCATGAGTTACGTGAGCAGAGTATGATCAGCCACGTGATCAGTGCATGAGTGCCACGTGATCAGTGCATGATATGTCGCGTGACAGGTGTGTGATCAGCCACGTGAACAGTGCATGTTCAGCCACGTGATCAGTGCATGATAGCCACGTGATCAGTGCATGATCAGTTACGTGAGCAGTGTATGATCAGCCACGTGATCAGTGCATGGTCAGACACGTGAACAGTGTATGATCAGCCACGTGATCAGTGCATGATATCCAAGTGATCAGTGCATGATCATCACGTGATCAGTGTATGATCAGCCACGTGAACAGTGCATGCTCAGTCACGTGATCTGGGCCTGCTGAGCTGCGTGATTACTGTCTGCTCATCTGCTTGACAATTGCCAGCTGAGCTGCACGATTCCTGCCTGTCATCTGCTTGACAATTGCCAGCTGTGCTGCGTAATTCCTGCCTGCTCAGCTGCTTGATTATTGCCAGCTGAGCAGCATGATTCCTCACACCTGAGTTCCATGATTATTGCCTGCTGACTGTTTGATTCGTGCCTACTCAGCTCTTTGTTTATTGCCTCCAGAGGCACATGATCAGTGTATGATAGCAAACATGATCAGCGCATGATCAGTCACATGATCAGCGCCATTAAGTCACGTGATCACTACATGATAGTCATGTGATCAGTCCATGCTCAGTCACGGTATCAGTGCATGATCAGCCACGTGATCAGTGCATGATCTGTCACAAGATTAGTGTATGATCATCCACGTGATCAGTGCACGGGCAGTCATGTGATCAGTGCATGATATAGGCGTGAACAGTGCATGATCAGTCTCGTGATCCGTGCATGATAGCCACGTGATCAGTGCATGATCAGTCACCTGATGGGTGTATGATCATTCACGTGACCTGTACATGGTAGCTACATGATCATTGCATGATCAGCCACGTGAGTAGTTCATGATAGCCACGTGATCACTGCATGATCAGTCACGTGATCAGTGCATGATCAGTCATGTGACCAGTACATGGTAGCTGCGTGATCATGGCATGATCAGCCACGTGAGCAGTGCATGATAGCCACGTGATCAGTGCATGATCAGACACGAGATCAGTGCATGATCAGTCCGTGATCAGTGCATGATCAGCCACGTGATCAGTGCATGATCAGTCACGTGATCAGTGCATGATCACCACGTGATCAGTGCATGACCAGGCACGTGATCAGTGTATGTCCAGCCAAGTGATCAGTGCATGATAGCCACGTGATCAGTGCATGATCAGTCACGTGATCAGTGCATGATCAGTTATGTGATCAGTGTATGATCAGCCACGTGATCAGTGCATGATCAGCCACATGATCAGTGCATGATCAATTGCGTGCTCAGTGCATGATCAGTCACGTGACCAGTACATGGTAGCTACGTGATCATTGCCTGATCAGCCACGTGATCAGTGCATGATAGCCACGTGATCAGTGCATGATAGCCACGTGATCAGTGCATGATCAGTCATGTGATACGTGTGTGATCAGCCACGTGATCAGTGCATGATATCCACGTGATCAGTGCATGACAGCCACGTGATCAGTGCATGAGAGCCACGGGATCAGTGCATGATCAGTCACGTGATACATGTGTGATCAGCCACGTGATCAGTGCATGATGAGCCACGTGATCAGTGCAGGATCAATTACGTGATCAGTGCATGATCAGTCACGTGACCAGTACATGGTTGCTACGTGATCGTTGCATGATCAGCCACGTGAGCAGAGCATGATAGCCACGTGGTCAGTGCATGATCAGTCACGTGATCAGTACATGATCAGTCACGTGAACAGTGCATGATCATTTACGTGATCTTTGCATGATCAGTCACGTTACCAGTATATGGTTGCTACGTGATCATTCCATGACCACGTGAGCAGTGCATGATAGCCACGTGATGTGTGCGCAGTTACGTGAGCAGAGTATGATCAGCCACGTGATCAGTGCATGAGTGCCACGTGATCAGTGCATGATATGTCACGTGACAGGTGTGTGATCAGCCACGTGAACAGTGCATGTTCAGCCACGTGATCAGTGCATGATAGCCACGTGATCAGTGCATGATCAGTTACGTGAGCAGTGTATGATCAGCCACGTGATCAGTGCATGGTCAGACGTGAACAGTGTATGATCAGCCACGTGATCAGTGCATGATATCCAAGTGATCAGTGCATGATCATCACGTGATCAGTGTATGATCAGCCACGTGAACAGTGCATGCTCAGTCACGTGATCTGGGCCTGCTGAGCTGCGTGATTACTGTCTGCTCATCTGCTTGACAATTGCCAGCTGAGCTGCACGATTCCTGCCTGTCATCTGCTTGACAATTGCCAGCTGTGCTGCGTAATTCCTGCCTGCTCAGCTGCTTGATTATTGCCAGCTGAGCAGCATGATTCCTCACACCTGAGTTCCATGATTATTGCCTGCTGACTGTTTGATTCGTGCCTACTCAGCTCTTTGTTTATTGCCTCCAGAGGCACATGATCAGTGTATGATAGCAAACATGATCAGCGCATGATCAGTCACATGATCAGCGCCATTAAGTCACGTGATCACTACATGATAGTCATGTGATCAGTCCATGCTCAGTCACGGTATCAGTGCATGATCAGCCACGTGATCAGTGCATGATCTGTCACAAGATTAGTGTATGATCATCCACGTGATCAGTGCGGGCAGTCATGTGATCAGTGCATGATATAGGCGTGAACAGTGCATGATCAGTCTCGTGATCCGTGCATGATAGCCACGTGATCAGTGCATGATCAGTCACCTGATGGGTGTATGATCATTCACGTGACCTGTACATGGTAGCTACATGATCATTGCATGATCAGCCACGTGAGTAGTTCATGATAGCCACGTGATCACTGCATGATCAGTCACGTGATCAGTGCATGATCAGTCATGTGACCAGTACATGGTAGCTGCGTGATCATGGCATGATCAGCCACGTGAGCAGTGCATGATAGCCCACGTGATCAGTGCATGATCAGACACGAGATCAGTGCATGATCAGTCACGTGATCAGTGCATGACCAGGCGCGTGATCAGTGTATGTCCAGCCAAGTGATCAGTGCATGATAGCCCACGTGATCAGTGCATGATCAGTCGCGTGATCAGTGCATGATCAGTTATGTGATCAGTGTATGATCAGCCACGTGATCAGTGCATGATCAGCCACATGATCAGTGCATGATCAATTACGTGCTCAGTGCATGATCAGTCGCGTGACCAGTACATGGTAGCTCGTGATCATTGCCTGATCAGCCACGTGATCAGTGCATGATAGCCACGTGATCAGTGCATGATAGCCACGTGATCAGTGCATGATCAGTCATGTGATACGTGTGTGATCAGCCACGTGATCAGTGCATGATATCCACGTGATCAGTGCATGACAGCCACGTGATCAGTGCATGAGAGCCCACGGGATCAGTGCATGATCAGTCACGTGATACATGTGTGATCAGCCACGTGATCAGTGCATGATGAGCCGCGTGATCAGTGCAGGATCAATTGCGTGATCAGTGCATGATCAGTCGCGTGACCAGTACATGGTTGCTACGTGATCGTTGCATGATCAGCCACGTGAGCAGAGCATGATAGCCACGTGGTCAGTGCATGATCAGTCACGTGATCAGTACATGATCAGTCACGTGAACAGTGCATGATCATTCGTGATCTTTGCATGATCAGTCACGTTACCAGTATATGGTTGCTACGTGATCATTCCATGACGGCCACGTGAGCAGTGCATGATAGCCACGTGATGTGTGCATGAGTTACGTGAGCAGAGTATGATCAGCCACGTGATCAGTGCATGAGTGCCACGTGATCAGTGCATGATATGTCACGTGACAGGTGTGTGATCAGCCGCGTGAACAGTGCATGTTCAGCCACGTGATCAGTGCATGATAGCCACGTGATCAGTGCATGATCAGTTACGTGAGCAGTGTATGATCAGCCACGTGATCAGTGCATGGTCAGACACGTGAACAGTGTATGATCAGCCACGTGATCAGTGCATGATATCCAAGTGATCAGTGCATGATCATCACGTGATCAGTGTATGATCAGCCACGTGAACAGTGCATGCTCAGTCACGTGATCTGGGCCTGCTGAGCTGCGTGATTACTGTCTGCTCATCTGCTTGACAATTGCCAGCTGAGCTGCACGATTCCTGCCTGTCATCTGCTTGACAATTGCCAGCTGTGCTGCGTAATTCCTGCCTGCTCAGCTGCTTGATTATTGCCAGCTGAGCAGCATGATTCCTCACACCTGTGTTCCATGATTATTGCCTGCTGACTGTTTGATTCGTGCCTACTCAGCTCTTTGTTTATTGCCTCCAGAGGCACATGATCAGTGTATGATAGCAAACATGATCAGCGCATGATCAGTCACATGATCAGCGCCATTAAGTCACGTGATCACTACATGATAGTCATGTGATCAGTCCATGCTCAGTCACGGTATCAGTGCATGATCAGCCACGTGATCAGTGCATGATCTGTCACAAGATTAGTGTATGATCATCCACGTGATCAGTGCACGGGCAGTCATGTGATCAGTGCATGATATAGGCGTGAACAGTGCATGATCAGTCTCGTGATCCGTGCATGATAGCCACGTGATCAGTGCATGATCAGTCACCTGATGGGTGTATGATCATTCACGTGACCTGTACATGGTAGCTACATGATCATTGCATGATCAGCCACGTGAGTAGTTCATGATAGCCACGTGATCACTGCATGATCAGTCACGTGATCAGTGCATGATCAGTCATGTGACCAGTACATGGTAGCTGCGTGATCATGGCATGATCAGCCACGTGAGCAGTGCATGATAGCCACGTGATCAGTGCATGATCAGACACGAGATCAGTGCATGATCAGTCCGTGATCAGTGCATGATCAGACACGAGATCAGTGCATGATCAGTCACGTGATCAGTGCATGATCAGCCACGTGATCAGTGCATGACCAGGCGCGTGATCAGTGTATGTCCAGCCAAGTGATCAGTGCATGATAGCCACGTGATCAGTGCATGATCAGTCACGTGATCAGTGCATGATCAGTTATGTGATCAGTGTATGATCAGCCACGTGATCAGTGCATGATCAGCCACATGATCAGTGCATGATCATCATTACGTGCTCAGTGCATGATCAGTTACGTGACCAGTACATGGTAGCTACGTGATCATTGCCTGATCAGCCACGTGATCAGTGCATGATAGCCACGTGATCAGTGCATGATAGCCACGTGATCAGTGCATGATCAGTCATGTGATACGTGTGTGATCAGCCACGCATGATCAGTGCATGATATCCACGTGATCAGTGCATGACAGCCACGTGATCAGTGCATGAGAGCCACGCGGGATCAGTGCATGATCAGTCACGTGATACATGTGTGATCAGCCACGTGATCAGTGCATGATGAGCCACGTGATCAGTGCAGGATCAATTCGTGATCAGTGCATGATCAGTCCACGTGACCAGTACATGGTTGCTACGTGATCGTTGCATGATCAGCCACGTGAGCAGAGCATGATAGCCACGTGGTCAGTGCATGATCAGTCACGTGATCAGTACATGATCAGTCACGTGAACAGTGCATGATCATTTGCGTGATCTTTGCATGATCAGTCACGTTACCAGTATATGGTTGCTACGTGATCATTCCATGACGAGCCGTGAGCAGTGCATGATAGCCACGTGATGTGTGCATGAGTTACGTGAGCAGAGTATGATCAGCCACGTGATCAGTGCATGAGTGCCACGTGATCAGTGCATGATATGTCGCGTGACAGGTGTGTGATCAGCCACGTGAACAGTGCATGTTCAGCCACGTGATCAGTGCATGATAGCCACGTGATCAGTGCATGATCAGTTACGTGAGCAGTGTATGATCAGCCACGTGATCAGTGCATGGTCAGACACGTGAACAGTGTATGATCAGCCACGTGATCAGTGCATGATATCCAAGTGATCAGTGCATGATCATCACGTGATCAGTGTATGATCAGCCACGTGAACAGTGCATGCTCAGTCACGTGATCTGGGCCTGCTGAGCTGCGTGATTACTGTCTGCTCATCTGCTTGACAATTGCCAGCTGAGCTGCACGATTCCTGCCTGTCATCTGCTTGACAATTGCCAGCTGTGCTGCGTAATTCCTGCCTGCTCAGCTGCTTGATTATTGCCAGCTGAGCAGCATGATTCCTCACACCTGAGTTCCATGATTATTGCCTGCTGACTGTTTGATTCGTGCCTACTCAGCTCTTTGTTTATTGCCTCCAGAGGCACATGATCAGTGTATGATAGCAAACATGATCAGCGCATGATCAGTCACATGATCAGCGCCATTAAGTCACGTGATCACTACATGATAGTCATGTGATCAGTCCATGCTCAGTCACGGTATCAGTGCATGATCAGCCACGTGATCAGTGCATGATCTGTCACAAGATTAGTGTATGATCATCCACGTGATCAGTGCACGGGCAGTCATGTGATCAGTGCATGATATAGGCGTGAACAGTGCATGATCAGTCTCGTGATCCGTGCATGATAGCCACGTGATCAGTGCATGATCAGTCACCTGATGGGTGTATGATCATTCACGTGACCTGTACATGGTAGCTACATGATCATTGCATGATCAGCCACGTGAGTAGTTCATGATAGCCACGTGATCACTGCATGATCAGTCACGTGATCAGTGCATGATCAGTCATGTGACCAGTACATGGTAGCTGCGTGATCATGGCATGATCAGCCACGTGAGCAGTGCATGATAGCCACGTGATCAGTGCATGATCAGACACGAGATCAGTGCATGATCAGTCACGTGATCAGTGCATGACCAGCCGCGTGATCAGTGTATGTCCAGCCAAGTGATCAGTGCATGATAGCCACGTGATCAGTGCATGATCAGTCACGTGATCAGTGCATGATCAGTTATGTGATCAGTGTATGATCAGCCACGTGATCAGTGCATGATCAGCCACATGATCAGTGCATGATCAATTACGTGCTCAGTGCATGATCAGTCACGTGACCAGTACATGGTAGCTCGTGATCATTGCCTGATCAGCCACGTGATCAGTGCATGATAGCCACGTGATCAGTGCATGATAGCCACGTGATCAGTGCATGATCAGTCATGTGATACGTGTGTGATCAGCCACGTGATCAGTGCATGATATCCACGTGATCAGTGCATGACAGCCACGTGATCAGTGCATGAGAGCCGCGGGATCAGTGCATGATCAGTCACGTGATACATGTGTGATCAGCCACGTGATCAGTGCATGATGAGCCACGTGATCAGTGCAGGATCAATTCGTGATCAGTGCATGATCAGTCACGTGACCAGTACATGGTTGCTACGTGATCGTTGCATGATCAGCCACGTGAGCAGAGCATGATAGCCACGTGGTCAGTGCATGATCAGTCACGTGATCAGTACATGATCAGTCACGTGAACAGTGCATGATCATTTACGTGATCTTTGCATGATCAGTCACGTTACCAGTATATGGTTGCTACGTGATCATTCCATGACGAGCCACGTGAGCAGTGCATGATAGCCACGTGATGTGTGCATGAGTTACGTGAGCAGAGTATGATCAGCCACGTGATCAGTGCATGAGTGCCACGTGATCAGTGCATGATATGTCGCGTGACAGGTGTGTGATCAGCCACGTGAACAGTGCATGTTCAGCCCACGTGATCAGTGCATGATAGCCACGTGATCAGTGCATGATCAGTTACGTGAGCAGTGTATGATCAGCCCACGTGATCAGTGCATGGTCAGACACGTGAACAGTGTATGATCAGCCACGTGATCAGTGCATGATATCCAAGTGATCAGTGCATGATCATCACGTGATCAGTGTATGATCAGCCACGTGAACAGTGCATGCTCAGTCACGTGATCTGGGCCTGCTGAGCTGCGTGATTACTGTCTGCTCATCTGCTTGACAATTGCCAGCTGAGCTGCACGATTCCTGCCTGTCATCTGCTTGACAATTGCCAGCTGTGCTGCGTAATTCCTGCCTGCTCAGCTGCTTGATTATTGCCAGCTGAGCAGCATGATTCCTCACACCTGAGTTCCATGATTATTGCCTGCTGACTGTTTGATTCGTGCCTACTCAGCTCTTTGTTTATTGCCTCCAGAGGCACATGATCAGTGTATGATAGCAAACATGATCAGCGCATGATCAGTCACATGATCAGCGCCATTAAGTCACGTGATCACTACATGATAGTCATGTGATCAGTCCATGCTCAGTCACGGTATCAGTGCATGATCAGCCACGTGATCAGTGCATGATCTGTCACAAGATTAGTGTATGATCATCCACGTGATCAGTGCACGGGCAGTCATGTGATCAGTGCATGATATAGACGTGAACAGTGCATGATCAGTCTCGTGATCCGTGCATGATAGCCACGTGATCAGTGCATGATCAGTCACCTGATGGGTGTATGATCATTCACGTGACCTGTACATGGTAGCTACATGATCATTGCATGATCAGCCACGTGAGTAGTTCATGATAGCCACGTGATCACTGCATGATCAGTCACGTGATCAGTGCATGATCAGTCATGTGACCAGTACATGGTAGCTGCGTGATCATGGCATGATCAGCCCACGTGAGCAGTGCATGATAGCCACGTGATCAGTGCATGATCGAGCCACGTGATCAGTGCATGATCAGTCGCGTGATCAGTGCATGACCAGCCGCGTGATCAGTGTATGTCCAGCCACGTGATCAGTGCATGATAGCCACGTGATCAGTGCATGATCAGTCACGTGATCAGTGCGCGATCAGTTATGTGATCAGTGCATGAGCCGTGATCAGTGCATGATCAGCCATGATCAGTGCATGATCAATTCGTGATCAGTT